>NC_141163.1:35614836-35918659 GCF_053477565.2 Lygodium microphyllum | reverse complement strand
CTGAGCCACGTACACCTCCTCCTTGAGGTCACCATTTAAGAACGCTGACTTAACATCCATTTGGTACACTGGCCACTTCTTGTGGGTAGCCATTGCAAGTACCATGCGAATAGTGGCCATTCTGGCAGTTGGGGCAAATGACTCTTGAAAATCAAACCCTTCAACTTGTGAAAATCCTTGGGCAACCAGTCTAGCTTTGTACTTTTCTAAGGTACCATCAGCCTTGTACTTTTCTAAGGTACCATCAGCCTTGTACTTTACCTTCCAGATCCACTTGGTGCCAATAACCTTCCGCTTTGCTGGTCGATCCACTAGCTCCCAAGTGTCATTCTTCATTATGCTGTCATACTCTGCCTGCATAGCAGCCTTCCATGATGGATTTGCAAAGTGCTTCTTCTAAGTCAGTTGGCTCCTTTACTTCTCTCATAATCTCAACCATCAAGGCCATATTGACTATGTGAGCAGAAGCCCTCCTTTGCTCCTCTATTCTCTGAGACCTCCTTGGTCCGTTTGCCTTCTCCTCAACAGATGCAAGCATAGGATTATTGTGGTCATAGAGCTGCTTCACCTAGCGCAGCAATGGCTTTTCCGGTGGGGTGATGTCAGGTTGGTGAACTTTTTCCTCATCATCTGAAGATGATGCTTCCTCCTCCTTAAGGATAGGGATAGCTCTCAGGACAGGTTCATAGTGGACTACTTCTTCGCTTGATGATAAAGTGGAAGAACTTGCCTTCCCCTCCTCCACTGTATGCGGCTCCTCCTTGAACACCACATCACAGCTCGCGATGATCTTCTTTGCCTCTTGGTCATATAATTTGTAAGCCTTCTGCTCATCACTATAACCCAAGAAGATACATTTTTTGCTTTTTGGTTGTAGCTTGTTTCTCTTCTCATCTGGAACATGTGCATAGCATTCACATCCAAAAATTCTGAAATGTGAGACATATGGTTTCTTACCAGTGTAAGCCTCATGAGGTGTTTTTCCCTTGAGAGCCTTTGTATAGTTCCGATTTAGAATGTAGACTGTAGTATTAACAGCTTCAACCCAAAAATGGTTAGGCAATCCCTTGCCCTTTAGCATGCATCTTGCCATCTCCACAATGGTGCGATTCTTGTGTTCCACAACACCGTTTTGCTGATGTGTGTGAGGCGTCGTCAATTGACGCTTGATCCCTTTGCTCTTGCAAAAGCCTTCAAACTCCTTTGAGTTGAACTCACCACCACCATCTGTTCTAAATTTCTTCACACTTTTCCTTGTTTCATTCTCAACAAGTATTAGCCATTCTTTAAACTTACCAAAAGTTTGAGCCTTATCACGAAGGAAGTACACCCACATCTTCCTACTGTAGTGGTCGACAATCAACATAAAATAAGAAGATCCCCCCAAGGCCTGTGTAGGCATCTTACCACACAAGTCAGCATGCACTAACTCTAGAGGAGCCTGTGCTCTATTCTTGCTTTCTTGTGGAAATGCCTTTCTTTGTTGCTTGCCCATCATACAAGCTTCACATGGTTCCTTCAATTCAGTTATTTTAGGTAGGTGAGCAACCATACCTTGCTTTTGTATCTCCTTCAATACTGCAAATCCGATGCGTCTAAACCTTTCATGCCAAAGCTTACTTGTGCCCACTCCAGCGGTGGCTGTAAGAGCACTTAGCTCATACAGGTTGTTCCTTCTTTCTCCTTTGCCAACAATTGTGCCAGCACTATCAATAATTTCTGCACCTGTCTTCTTGAACCTCACTTCATGACCAAGATCAATTATGGAAGCAAAACTGATAATAGATTTCTCCTGATTTCGGGAACATACAACAAATTTGAAAGCTTTTTGACTTCACCATTTGCAGCAACAAAAGAAATAGTACCTGTGCCCGCAGCAGGGCATTTAGCATCATTTCCAACCATCACTGTGATGGATTCTTGTAGAGGCTACATAGAACTATATAGAGCTTTCTTGTTGGTCATGTGATGGGAGGCCCCACTATCCAACACCCATGAGTCAGTGGTAGATTCTTCTTGCGCCGAGGAGCACACTTCCTCAATGGTCGCCATGAATAATTCCAGCTCTGCTTCAGCCGTATTGGCTGTCTCTTTCCCTTTACTTTTAAGGGTACCATTCTTTTCATCTGCCTTCTTGACACGGCAATCTGCAATTGCATGCCCTTTCTTCTTGCAGTAGAAGCACTCTCCTTGCAACTTCTTCTTTCCACCCTTCTTCTTTTTGTCACCATCATTTTTGGTGGAGGAACCACCTTTGCCTTTTGCATTGGCAGAGAATGCAGCATCTCCATTGTTGCTTCCTTCTCGGGCTTTCAGCCTCAACTCCTCCATTAATAATGCACAAAACTCCTCAAAAGTCAAAGCTTGAGGTCTCACCTGAGTATTAAGGGCAGTTACTAGTCCATCAAACTTTTGTGGACAAATCCGAAGACACCTCCGAGCTAGCTCTTCACTAGTCTTTTGTATCCCAACGCCAGCCATCTGGTCGCGCAGATTCTTAATCCGAGTGATGAATACTTCAACCTTCTCTCCTTCAGCAAACTTCTCCGCTGCTAGTTGATTCTCCAAGTTTTGAATTCTCGTTTGGTTTCGTGTTTCATACTGACTCCTTAGTACATTCCAAGCCTCTGACGCTTTGGTTGTATGCTGAATCAAAGTCAGAACACTGTCAGAACAGCTTGTAACTAAGGCACACAATGCATCTGCATTCCTTCGTTTCCAAGCTCGTAGAAGATCTGCATTCAGAGGAATCATTACACTAGGATTTGAAGGGTCGGGGGTAGGCTGTGGTTCTGCGTCAGTCCCCAGCACAACCTCCAGAAGCTCATAAGAATCAAGGATAGTTGTAATTTTGAACTTCCACAAGGTGTAGTTTGTACCATCTAACTTGCCTTCACTGAAGGTTGGTGGACGAATCCTTAGTGTTTGAATAGTCGGTACAGCAACACCACCTCCTGCACCGCTTCCTGATGCGCCAAAACCGCTTTCGGAAGTCGACATAGTTTCTCTTTGCTGTTGAAGCCTTTGCCTCTTGCACACTCTTCGATCTCTAGAGCCCCCTGGGCTCTGATACCATGTAAAATATTACACGGCGCAACGAACAGAATCTGAGAAAGAGATAGAGAGAGTACACAACAGATAAGAGGAGAATCGGTAAATTCTTTAACTCGAAACAACTGATACAAAGATGGCTCTGTCCACCCGTGCGCTTCCACTGTGTGAAGCTTAGATGGCAATCTAGACAGAAGATAGGTGAAGAGCTTAAGGCTAGCTGGAACAACAACTCTGACTGGGTGAAAGATGAGTGAGAGATGGGTGCGAAGGGGTTTAGCCTTTATAGCCCGCGAAGGTCGTTAGGTCGGCCTGCTGACCGACCTACCATATGAGCCTCCACTAGTCGGCCAGGGAATATTTCAGGGAATATTCCCTTTACTGTCGGGCCGAGGGCACTGCCCCCGGACCCCCGCCAGGGGGGCCGCTGGCCCCCCTAGGACCCCCCCAGCCAGGGGCCGCTTCCACGGCCCCCGAACCCCACAATAGGGGCCCCTTTTGACTCCCTTACCCCACAACTCGATGCAATGCGCCTCGAGTCGCTACCAGCTTAACCATTCCATCTAACCCAAAGATAAGACCCACAACGGTCACCTTTTTGCCATCTAGTCACATAGACCTCATTTGATATACAAGTCAGGACTCAACCAATGTCCAGGCTCACATTTGGCTTCTCCTTATAATGGGGGCCTTATAACTTTGAGCACCATGGATCATTGGTAGCACCTAATGAGGGTGGGGCATTGATCATATCTAACACAAAAGCCTCTGACCCTGAATTCTCATGGCCAGATGATGGCAAGGCTCTGAAAAGGTTTACTAATATCATTCTGAAACATTCTTCGGTAACAGCTTCTGTGAGTTTCGCAGTCCTAGAGCCCACATATTCAACAAGCTCTAGGAGAGTCTGGTGCTTTATCTCCTTCTCCTTCACGTTTTTAGTAGGATCAGTAAAGTCGAAGACCACACAGCACAGGCTAACTTTCTTCAAAAATAGGATTTTCCTTTCAAAGCTGGGCACGTCTCTAAAGGAGGGCAAGCGTTCAGAATAGTACGAACTGGCACTGCCATTAGCGCTTGGAAGCATCTTCTCTTTGCCAACAGGGTATTGTTGAGCTGCAGGAATGTGAGTTTGCCAATAAGAGACAAAGCTCTTTTAACCCATATCAACTAATTGAGTAACTCATGTATTGAGTAACTAATTGTCTATTCGGTAACTCAAATTAGAACTGATTGAGTTCTTCTTCTAGATCTTTCAAGCATCCAGGATTATTTTTAGGAATTGGGCTTATTCCATTCGCAGTACAACATATATGGGTTCTGAAGTGCCTCAGCCCTTTGTACTCCATGTGACGGGTTTCAAGAAATTCCATGGTGTAGATGAGAACCCAACAGAAATCATTGCACTTGAACTGCAAGATTATGTAGAGAAAAAGAGTTTGCCACCAGGAATGAGGTTGGGCAGCATCACCATCCTTGAGACTGCTGGTAGTGGTGGCCTCCTTGCTCTCCTTAACCTGTTAAATTCAGCTCTAATACCAAATGATAAAACTGCAAGTAGAGGGAGACTAAGAAAAAACAAGCACAGGTTAGGAGCTCAATGTCAACTTCTCCTCCATTATTCTCCAACCATATCTCCAAAATAGTCCACACACTAAAATGGTATCCTCAAAAGATAGATACCCCAAAACACTTTACATACAACAATATGATAAGGCTTAGACTATGCCTTAGACTTTGGCTTATTTCTCAATAGCCCGAGGAGTTTCAGAAAAACATCAAGGTGTATCCAGACCTCCATTCTAAGAAACTCAAGCCTTGGAGTGCTTGCAACATTTGTTGTGATCTCACATAGCTCTCTCCAACACTCCCAAGCTGCATTCACCTGCTTTCCTGAGAATGGTTTCCTAAGAATCGTCTAGCTTTTGAGCCTCCCATAGAGACATTGGCCAAGATATCTCTTGTTTTTCATGAAAGTATTGGATCCTTTCTCAAGTGAACTTGGCCCCCATGAAATCCCATTTTCAATAGTAATGCCTCGCATTTATCAATACACTCATATGATAAAGATAATGGCTTAATGGAATATGCGTAGTCAAGATGCAACCTGAGAAGCTTATCGATTATTTTAATCTCTGCATGCAAAGTACAAATATGAACATTATTAAGAGAGATTGAAAGAATGGGATTCCAAATGTCTTCTATGTTTTTAAATTTACTCAAATCTATAGAGTCTCTATTTGGGGCTCTTCTTACTGGTCGCAAACTACTCCAATCTTTGGATCCAATACTTTCCATGCAATAAATGCAATGATATTTTGCATTTGCACCATTACATATTCCAAGCATACATTTGATAGTTTTTAAATCAGCACTCATATGCCATTCCACATTAAAATTACCAACCCCATCAACTACCAACATTTCGCCTCTTCACTTTGAGACTTAATGATATTTGGAATACCTGTATGGTTGAACAACCATTTCAACGTTTGATGATTTTCAATTGGTACCTGGGCTGCACCAATCCACCAAATCTCCATCTCGGATTGGATCTTATGCAATGGAGCTTGGCCCTCACCATTGCTATGGTCCAATGCCATGTTCATGAAACACCATATTGGGGAATATAGGAATTTCCCATAAGTCTGGGACACATGGTCAAATCTTTGGATTTGTCATAACTTGAACACTATAACTCCAAATTGAGTGCTATATAGCTCAATAGATCCCATTTTTCAAGCGCTTTCTAATGATAGGTCAGATCATATGGTTTTGAGAAATTTATCAGCATGTTATCTGTGTGCCACCTTTTTAGCATTCAAAAAATGGGAATTGGGAGATTCCCAAACTCACTAATATTGTGTTATGAGGCAAATGCTAAATCTTTTCATCTTCTTTCCCTTTTGAATCTGTGCTTCATCCAACTTCAAGGCAAACTTTAGAACACCATAACTTTCTTCTACTGTGATTTTATACATGTGAACCATTGCAATTTGCACCTTTTTTAGATCAACCCATATATTGTTAAACGCATTGTAATAAAAAATTACATTTTTTTTGTTTTTCATAGGACATAGACCTTTCGATGTGAATGTAATCTCCAAAAACATGTGGAATCTTGCGATTCATGGCAATTCTTGCAGTTGAAACTGCAAGGGCTCGGGGCAATCCAAATATAGTTACCCTATTGCGTTTAAGATTTTTAAACCATAATCTAGAGATAGCACGATAACCTTTTCGACTTATACCCACAGTATCACATGTCTCTACAATTTCATTTGCTTTCACCATGCCTTTTAAGACCTTCACTAACTCTTTGAGAGTTGGACCTCTCAAATCCGCATTTTCGAGTGACTTAAGAATCCTCAAAATATCTTTCTTATTCATGGTTTCCTTCAAAAGTTCGATTCTTTCCTCATTCTCTCGGATATTGATGCCTAATATGTTAGAGACATATTTCTTTGTAAGATTCAATCTCCTTTTCTTTGCTCTCTCACACAAGTTGGTTATATTTTTTAATGGTCTCTTCCTCTCTCTAAATCCTATTGGAGTTTCTCTCAAGCGTGTTAGCTTATCCTGCAATGACTTGTTAACATTTTTCAAAACATCAATTTGACTTGTCAACTCTAAAATATTTGTTTGCGTAGTTTCTAGTGCTTTTTTCATTTCATGCATTTGAGCTATATATGTGTAAGATGCAGAGTATAACCTCATACAGTAGCCAAGCATCCCATTGTAACCTTCTCCAACATATCTTATATAGTCATGGACATTGAAAAAAGGAGGCGGCTTACCTGTAGAAGGATCCCTGGGATAAATATTTTCGTCCACCCACAAATCTATATGCTTCATTCCTTGTGTTCGCAACTTGTTGGCTTCGATCTCATCTATCAATACTCGATGATGTATACTTCTCCAAGATGTGTAAATCGGATCTAGCTGAATAGTTAGCTTGTATTTACGTGTGCTTGCCCCTGTGTTATTTGAAGAGGTATTGCTAGACATTCTAGCAAATGAACCGAGCAAGAATCTCACAGTGATAGGAAGCAAGTGCAACAAAAAGAATGGCAAAAGGGAATAGTGTGTAGAAAGAAAACGCGGAGCAAAAAAATGCGAATTTCGTACAAAAATCTCGAAAATACAAAATCTCTCGAGTTTCAAGACAAAAATGGCTGAAAAGGTGACCCCTGACCTAGATTAAAAGATGAGGGAAATTAATGGCCGACCTCTTCAATGAGCCAAATATTCTCTCATTAATCACATCTGGACAACCAAATTTAGAGGTTTTATTCTTCCTTAACCTCAACTAATTAGCAACTTAATCACTTTCTTACAAGTGCCGTTTTTGAAGCGTTTTTGGCCCTAATGCTTGCCTTTTTCATTTCTTCTTAGGTTTCTCATTTTGTATCTTTCTTTTTTTAAAACTTTTCTTTTGGAATAATAGACTTACAAAATCAAAGTGGAAGTATGAGAGGGCTAAAGGCTAATTGAGAATAGTAGACTTGGCTTAAAAAATGGAGTTGTGCACTAGAGTGTACACATGGAAATGGAAGATTGAGCCTTGAACCTTGAAGCACCTTGCCTCATCATTGGTGAAGAAGAACTAGTAGTAGGTGATGAAGAGTTGGTGAAGAAGAACTAGTAGTAGGTGATGAAGACTTATAGTATTGGATGAAGCAAGCATGACTTTCCCTCAAGAAGTAGATGACCATTGTATGTTGTAGTCAAGGGATATGATGAATAAAGCAATTGGGATGTTGATATTGATGGCACTCAGATGTCTTTGTCTTCGTGAGAGTTTCTCAAACAATCTATTTCCATGATGTTGAAATATCTTGGAAGCTTCAAAGAAAGAGTCTATCATTGATGATGTTGGCTTGAAACATGAAATGTATTGTATTTTTGGGTTACTTATTATTTGCCTACATTCACTTGGTGAAACCTTGAGAATACCATGCAATGAATTCAAAGTCAAAATATACAGATTTTTTTTTTTGTTTTTTTTGCATTTCACTAGTGTACCATGAGAAAAATTTGTGATCTCATACCTTGACCTTACTCTCACAAAAGATGTAGCATTGTTTCAGAAATCAAAGCATCTTTGGCTCTTGTCAGTATAACAAAAGAAAAACATATACAATGAAAGAAATGTTAATTATATACAGGGCTTAGTATTTTGTAGTTTTGGAATCCACCATTCATAGAAATTTGGATTGTACTCCAACTTATCAAAAACATCCAAGTCAGTTGGTTTTGTAGCTAGTTCACAAATGTAAGTAATCACATCGTTAAGGAAAGATGATCCTGCAAAGCGACAAGCAATGTGTAACTCCTCTTTAGTCAAAATATTATCAAGGAATTGGTGGTATTTCAAATTTTGTGGAAAGTCTAGATGCTAAGCCAAGATGATAAAATGCAAGGAAGCAGTCTCATAGTAGGTTGAATAATATTGAAACCTATTGACTATATGATGTTTCTCTGCCATTGTCATAAGATGATTACCATCACGAGCAATCTAAAGATGATGAGAAAACTATTTCTACAAGAACAATCTTGAGGAATCACAATTCTACTCAAGTTCATCAAGTGTTGATTGGTCTTTGAGTTTGGTCACAAAAGCATTAGAGGAATAAGTCGACATGATTGAAATTACTTTGAGGAAGGGTTCTAGGATAGTCATTTTGAACAAAGAGACTTTTTTGGTAGAAGCATTTTCTCTCTTCCCAAGTGGGATGCCATTTGGAAGCAACTCATATTGACTCATCATCAGTAAGGCCTAAATCAATCATTACAAATAGCTTGGTATAAGTAGTGAACATCGTATCAAATTGGAGTAGCCATTTTGTTTTAGAGGAATTGAATTTCTTGGCCAAATGAATAGCCATGATATTGAGTCAACAAACAAGCAAAGGCTAGAGACCAGAAGGAGGATTAGATCTAGTAGGGTTGATCTGGAGGTGAGTTTGAGAGCAACCTCCTCTAGAGAATCTTGGGATTGAATTGGCTTAACTTGGTTGAATTGGTGGTGTGGGTTAGTAGGGATGTTAGTAGCCCAAAGATTGGTTGTCACCAAGGATTGGGACTGCGTGGGTTGTAGCTTAGAATTGGAAGTAGTAACTTTTAAGGTAGTGGATTGGTCAATCATGTCAGTCAAATATGATTGAATACTAGGATTCTCAAGCTTATGGGAGGTAGTTTTGGTCTTGGAAGTTTTGAATTTCTTCTTGACAACACTCGTGGAGGGAGATTGTCGATCCTTTGATGTTTTCTTAGTTGTCCTTGTGTACCCTTTTTAGTGCATTGAACAACTACACTAGGCTCTTGCTATTGGATATTGGGTTTTGGCTTGGGTGACAAAGGTTCTTGGTTGTTGGTCATTTTGAAGGACTAGCAACTTTGATGGGTTATTGCTTGTCAATAGTAGAGGGTCTAAATGAGCAACAATACCAAGTAGTGACTATTTTGTGTCCTCTTTTTGACTCAATGATTGCTTAATCATTGTAGGTTTATCTATGGATTAGCAACTACTTCAGGCTATTGCACTTCTAGAATTCTCAATATGGGTATTTGAGGAACTACCTGCTTGGTGTCAATTTATATATTCGCAAGTATCTTGGTCATTGAACTAGATCTGCATTTAAGTATCTTTCTCTTTCACTTGTATTTTGATGGATCTTGGGTTGTGGTCAATGGAGGTGGCTTTGCTAGTGATTTTGGCAACAAAATCCGACCCTGCATAAAACCCTTGAGCACCTAGCAACGCTTTGGGAGCCCATCATGGCTTTGTGCTAGCTCTCCAGTAATGCTTCCAATTATATGCCCTAGGTCTCCTATTCCTTCTAGATGAATTTATCTTTCTAATAGCTTGAGAAGCTATTGTGGTGGTCTTATCCACCTTGGGATTTACTTTTTTGCCAGGAAGATTCACACTAAGTGGTTCTCTCTTGTCTGCATGTGCCTTGAGCAACTCCTTTAGAACTATATGGCAGTCTTCACTAGGTTTTTGATCTGACTCTAAGATAGGTTGCTTGCCCTTCCTTGGATAAGAGGAAATGTTACTTTTATTGAAACTAGTGACAAATTGGACAATTGGTGAGCTCAAGAGTATTTAGTGTGATTCGTAGTCCACAATACATCTGGTCACACGCTTGAAAGTTCTTCTAAGTAGAACCTCTCTACCCATATCTTTCCAATTTGGAAGCATATAAAAAACAATGGAAAGGCTCTCAGCCTCTATAATTTGAAGAATCTTACATCGTCCTAGGAGGGGAGAAGATGATCCTCCATAAAATTTAATGACTACATTTGTTAGGACCAGTTCAGGCTGACCAATCATAGTCTATACATCATAAGACATGATGTTGAATTAGAA
The DNA here is from genome assembly GCF_053477565.2 of Lygodium microphyllum. Lineage (NCBI taxonomy): Eukaryota > Viridiplantae > Streptophyta > Polypodiopsida > Schizaeales > Lygodiaceae > Lygodium > Lygodium microphyllum. Next base: position 35,908,233 of record NC_141163.1, on the reverse strand, counting down.
CCTTCATCAATGAGAGCATTAATGACGAGCTCTCACTTTTTTTGAGGTATTAGCTCTCAGCTTCTAGGCTAGTGTTGGTGGCTTTGAGCTTTTAGATGTTAGGATCTATTTGGACTATGTAAGAGTACTACTGGATGCCTTGTGAGTTGGACAATCATGATACATATGAGTGATGCCATACTCAATGCATCTCAGATCAATCCTTGTGAATGTGTCTATCCCCATCTAGTTTGCTAGCTATGGCCTAGGTTTATGAGTTGCTAGCTTCGTCATATTGTCAATGGATAGATGGATGGTAAGATTTCCCTTTATTGTTGACTCCAAAGATTTTAGGAATTGTAAACCTATGGCGTAGTCAACTATGAGGCACATCAACTAAGTCTTTGGCTTTGAAAAGCAAGATGATACTCTTATTGCAAATTGAAGTTCTTGTTTGTGTTTCTATTCTTTTAAATATCTAGAATGATGTGAAGTCAACTTGGTACTCTTGACAACTTAGTCAATAACTTCTCTCTCAAATTGGGCCTTTCTTGTATTGATTAGACTTTAGCTCTTGGTGGTAGCTTTGATGATTTCCCCCCTTGACCTATTGTATGTTATATGCCTAGGTGTGGAAATGATCATTGTGGTTCTCTACTATGATCCTAAATGTCTCTAGGTGATATTAGCTTGAGGTAAGCTGCCTAGGTGCTAGGTGTGTCAAGTCCTTATGATGTAACTAAGTGTCTCCTAGGACACTTTGACCTTAGTTTGTACAAGTTTCTTCGTGAATTCCTAAGGCATTTAAATTCTTCTTCCAACAAATTCATTCCAAAACATACAATCCTCAAGATACTTGTGACACTTTGAATATATAAGAGTGAGATGGAAAAAATTAGGCTTTCTTTTTGTCGGAACCTAAAATGGGCCCAACATTGGCTCTATGGCTCTAGGCGGGCCTCTACTACACATCCAAACCACCCCACATTGCCTTTTGACCAAGAGCGTCTAAGGGATACACTACCCTACCCTCTAATATAGAACTTTGTGTTTGTATGGATTGTAATCCAACAGCTTACCCTTCCCATACTCCTCACAGGGAGTCCTACATATATTGGTGTAATAGACCATGTAAGCATAGACAAAGGGAGCGCCCCTCGACTGATTTCCATGACCCACTACGACTCTCCTACTACACCTTGGGGTTTGGCCCCAAGATGTGTCGTGAATGCATAAAGTAAATTTGATACATAATCCACTCTTTTAACTGATCACTCTAGGAGATAATAGATAGTCCACACTAAATATTCCCCAAAGAGATCGGACTACTAATCCACTCTTTTAATTGATCAATCTACAAAGCGATTCCACTATTGAGGAACTATTTGATAAGTCACCATCTCAAAAATATGAACATATCTAAGGCTGCACGATGGTACATCTATAGGATGGGATCCCACATGCTATAGGTCCCATTCAACTATGGTTGATCATTAACTGCAAGTCACCTTTCACGAAGAACTGACAGATAACACCACATCGGGCTACATTCAGTTCCATAATGAAGGCCTTGTATTTTCACATATTATTAGTAAAAAAGTGTTCCAAATATAATCCCATTTTCATAACAACCCTATGTTGGGGGATCTTTAATGACTACACCAACACTTGCATGTTTAGTGGGCTCTCTAGAAGCTCTCTCAAAATGCAAAGTATAGAACCAATCTTTAGTGATAGCCATGCCATATTGATCATCTCACTTGTACTTATGATAATCAAATTCTAGTTGAGAAAGAGGATGTATAACCACGTGGGATTCACTAGTAGTAATAAGGAGATGTCACCTGTGTGCAAGAAATATATGAAAATACCCCTTATCTACCCCCTATTTATGGGACCTTACCTTATAAAATGTACCTTCCTTCCCTTAAATAACCCCCTCCCTTACACTCACATGGTACCATACGATAAACCCTAGTGGACCACCTGGGTGTATAACATGTACAATCCCTCCTTCCTTGCTGAACTCGATAGGAATACTCGTAAGAATCATTTGGTAATGGTGGCAGTAGACCTTAATATCCCACGTGAAAGATCCATCTTGCCACTCAATAAAATATGATAACCTTTACTCCACCAAATCACTCGACCTTAGTGGTCACGCTGCTCTAAATACGGATGCTCAAGATAAGGAATGATTCGTTTCATCCGATCGTCTTGGTACCTATTGCAAGTTAAAGCTAAATCATGAAGGACCTACAGAGGCACTAGACCCAACATCATCCCCCCTTACACATAGTAAGCCTTCAGCTTATTAAAGTTAACTTTATTTTTAGACTCTATCCCCTTCAAGTCTACTAAAAGGACTCTAGAGGCATTCTTTCCTATATGGAAAATTTTGTACAGTCCATCCCATTTGGGGTTCTAGTTTACCAAGAATTAGCTCACCACAAGCATGATAGTACAACACCAGTTGGCCCTTTACAAATTTATATTTCTTAGCCTGAAGGTCATGAAAGCACATTCATTCTCTTCTTCCCTACCTCTTGATGTAATAAAGTCTATAATAAATTTCATCAAGGTATGCAAGAGAAATAAATCTTTCATGCAATGCTTCTGTCTCACCCACCATCGAATGATTAAGAGAAAATTGCATAGTGGTGGGCAACTCTATTTCCAATAGTAAGACACATCTTTCCCATATACCAACTGGAATGGGGTGTGGCCTCTGTAGCTCTCTTAAATGTCATATTCTAAGCCCAAATCACAACATACAATTTCTTATCCCAATCTTGCCTACTTTCAGAGAACACTATCTTGGATAAGATCCCTATTAGCTGTTTATTCGTACTCTCAACTTGACCATTTTCTTGTAGATTATATGGGGTAGTTTTATTATGTTTAATATTCAAAGCTTCCATCAAGGCTAATATAATCTTATCAAGGAAGTGTGTCCCTCCATTAGACACACTAGCTCCTTAGGTGTACGAAAAAGGTAAACAATCTTCTCCATAAGAAAATTGGCTGTCTCCTTAGCGTTATCCTTCATTGTTGCTCGAGCTTCAGACCACTTTGTAAAGTAGTTCGTCACTACAATAATATAATGATTTCACATTGTCGATGAAGGGTATATTGGTCCAACAAATTTTATATCCCTTTTTTTGAAGGGTAACGTAACTAAAATAGGGTTTAGAGACCAGTTACAATTCTCTCTAGCGAAGTGTCTTTGGTAGACATCACAATGCTTAACATAACTGAAAGCATCCTGGAAGATTAATGGCCACCAATATCTAGCATACAAAGCTTTCTAGGTAGTAAGCCATCTAGCAAAATGTCCCCCATGCCGAATCATGGCATTCCTCAAGAATAAATGGTACCTCATTAGTAGGTACTACACATCAATGATAAATCTCACCCACCACATGTTTTTGATACAAGACACCCGCTATAATTGAAAAGCATAGTGCTTATTACTACTTACTTTTTCTTTTCTTAGACTTTGATAGAGCAGCCCCAAATCCCCTTGTAGATAGAAAATGAGTTATAGCTGCATACCAGGAAAAGGGATGAAAGATGTATCAATTTTGAATAGACCTTTGATATTACTTCCTTTAGCCAGAATTTCCTTTGGCTCCCTGAAATCTACAAGACATTCCACAATGCCCTGCAGCTTCAGTGGCTTACTCCTAATCTCATAATCAAACTCCTACAAAGTAATTAACCAATTTGCTAAATGATCAGGTGGTTGCAACTTGTTCATCAATAGTCTAAGTCCTTTCACCTTAGTAAAGAATATCACCTTCTCATAGAGAATATAGTGCCTAAATTTTTTGCGACAAAAAACATCCCAAAGCACAATTTCTCCATATAAGTATAGTTGACTTCAGGCATCCCCAATTTGTGGCTAGTAAAGGCTATTGAATGATACCACTTCTCCCCCAAAATTTGGGGTAAACAACAGCTAACCTCTTTTGGGTGCTTTTAGGATTGACACTTTCACTAGTTCTTGCTTCACATCCTCCAAAGATACTTGAAAAGCTTCGCTCCAATTAAACGAAAAGTTGAAGATAAAAAGTGCATCAATGGCAACGTTCTTTTTGCTAGTGCATTGATAAATCTTCGATAATATCCCACTGATGACATAAAGCTTTTCTTTTGGAGTGCATGACAGACTCATAGTGACTATAACCTTTATATTTTTTGGGTCAGTCATCATGATACTAGCCAAGCTAACCACATGGCCCAATAACAATCCATAGGGCATCCCAAAGGGGTCCCAAAGATGTACTTTTGTGGATTAAGAGCAATGCAGAACTATGTACAATGTTCAAAACATTTTCTTAAAATAATAAGTTGTCTATCCCTTATGGTGGCTACCCCTAGATCATCAATAAAAATTTTTAACTTCTCTGTCACCAAAAGTCTTATTAGCTATATGTTGCCAAGAACCACGTGTATTGCATAATCCCAAAGGCTATCACATGATACACAAAGATGCCGAAAACAGTGATAAACATTGTTTTCAGCTTGTCTTTCTTTGCAACAACCATTTGGTTCTAGCAAAGCAATCCATAAATGAATAGATTTCCCTACCCGCTAATTGGTCTAAAATTTGATCACTAAATGGCAATAGATAGTAATCCTTAACCATCTACTTATTAAGCTCTTTGAAGTCTACATAAAGCCGAATCTGATTATCATTCTTCTTCCTGTGATAAAAACTAGTGAACACCACTTTGTGTGTTGAACTGGAAATATCAGGCCAGCTTTTCATAATTTTGTTAATTCTTTGAGTAGCCTGTTGCTTAATTCAAAAGGCATATGCCTTAATTTTTTTTGCACATGGCGGCTACCTTCCTTTAGAGGAATGGTATGAACAACTAGGTTGGGAGGAATACCTCTCAACTCATCATATTAACTCCAAGCAAAGATATCATGGAATTCCTAAATCAAGGACACATAGTCATTCCTTTCTTCCAAACTGAGCATGGATCCTAATTTAATTGGCCCTGGATCATTCAACGTACCAAGGTCTAACTCAATTAGGTCCGCATCTCTTATTCTCTCCCGAGCCTCTATTGGCTCATTCAAAGTTACTTGATAAATACCCTTTGTAGTGGACCCCTCCTTGAACTCGTCACTTGATGATGTCTCACTACCAGCTGCATCCTCCCTCCAATGTATCTATCTTTGTAGAGGATAAATGAACTCTCTTACTTTGAGGAGATTTAGGATAGGCATCTACTACTACTACTACACGTCTAGCACCTCTACCAAAGATCATCTGACCTAGGGTATACCAACTTGATAGTCCACGTGTAAGATCCATGGATTGCTTAGTAATACTTGATAGCTAGGCCATCGTGAACTTGATAACCCTAAAGTCCAAAATGTAATCCATATTTGAAATAGTCATGTGGACTTTAGTAATGCACCCTTCAAGTTGTATTAAATTATCATCACCCATTTGAAGAATTGTGGAGGAACCTTTTTTTATTTCTAACCCTAGCCTCTCTATCAATTCCAAACTCATAATGTTGAGGAAGGATCCTGTGTTCACAATAAAATGTTCCAGTAATATTCCATCAACATATACTGCTACCCTTGGACAATGCTTTTCAACATGCTCAAACCAATCATCTCCTCTCTATGCTATGCCCAAGGGCTCCACAATATACCAGTGGGAAGAATCTTCTTAAATTCTTTACGCACTTTGGGAGATAACTTCACTAACTATAGGAGGTTTACATTCGGCTTAAATTCTCAAAGAGAACTCGCTAAATCAAGTTTATAATAGCTAGCAAGAACTCTCTTTTCTTGCAAGACCATTCTCTCCTTTGGTATTTAAATAGGCTTTAGTGCCTCTTTCTTGGGTTTTTCCTTCTTTTTTGGCAATTTCTTATCCTTCTTGGCATTAGCTTTACCATCAACTTTTAGAGGCACACCTTCCATACCGGGAGGATTAAAGACTTGCATCCCCTTATCATCTTGCTTAGGGTTTCCCTTGACATGTTTTCCCTTGCCTTTGTCACCTTCTCTACCCTTTTGACCTCTTGTAATAACCTGTAGATTAGAAGCTTCTATGCCATTAACATAAATAGCTTCAATAAGCCTAACTCTGCTGCCACTAGGCAACTCCTCTATAATAGCCTTACCTCTTTGTAGTATTTTCTTTGGTCCCTCATCTTGCTAGAGATTATTTCCTTATGCTTGATGGTTGATTGGAACTAACTATTTACTTCCTTATTGGAGAGAGCTAATCTTGCTCCAATAGGTACTAGCTAAATAGCCGGATTTTTTGCTTATGTCACATTTAATATTTGGACACTTCTTAGGGAAATGTTGGTTGCCACACCACATACAACTAAATCTTGAGAGGGCACCCTCTTCAGCGTGTTGAGTCCCTATCAAATTCTACTACTTCTTAAGCAAATTGACATCAACATCTATTTTCCTATATTGTTCGATGATCATGTTAGTATAGTGTTTCATCATATCCTCAACTTCACCAAGGAAATTCAAGGCACTTAACTCATAGCCATGATCATCTACCGGTCGTTCCATTGGCCTAACCACTTGATTGAGGATTGATTGCTAACTCCTTGGAACAGCATTTGTTTGGCCGCCAACACTTGGTGGAGCCATCTGACTAGCCATAAATAGTCACACTCGGAAGAGCTGGCAACATAGGCACATTTTGAATCATGCTTCCTCTCCCATTGGAAGTACTCATGGGTGTCCCTTGATCTCCATTTGTCAATGCCAAAGTATTTCCAACACCTAAACTCGGATTCCAATTTGCACCTAGAGGTATAGGCATCTTGTAATTGCTGTATCTCTTGCTGCACTACTCAACTGTACCTGAAAGCTAAAGTCTAGCCCATGCAAAAAGTATTACAACTGAGTATCATCTGAAATAGGAATATAGGTTTGCAACTTATGAAATAGTTCCTTTAGTTTATTGGCATAGCCTTGAACGTTCTCATGAGGCTCTTGATGTGTTACATTAAGAACACGTAGCAAGTACTGACCTCCCCTTTGGGAAAAATCTCTTCGAAAGGCCATAAAATATAAATCAATCATAGTTATGGTTTCAGCCTCTAGGCTATGCTACCATACTACATCTCATCCTTTAAGAGTCATATTAAAGGACATCATCAAGTGTCGTTCATCTTGGATTTGATAGTTGAACATTAACTTTTGGAATTCATTAATATGATGTTTCGCATCTTCCTCTACCCTAACACATCAAAAATGGGTAGAGGAAATCCCAAGGCTGGTAGGTCCTGTGTTCTTGCTAAGATTGCAATGGGTTGAGCCATGATGACCAGATTCACTAAAGACATTTGAACGATGGAAATTATTACTCCACTCGAAGTGGGCTGACTAACGAGAAGAGGGGAAGTATTAGAACTTCCTCTTCCTAATGGACTATGCATGGGGCTAGGGTTACTAAGATCCCTCCCTTGTAGGGATATCAGACCATTCCTTTGTAGGAAGAATATCTCCTAAAAAATTTAGCCTACAATCGAGCCTGTTTCAGGTCTTTCTTGCTTCTGAAGCTCGGCTTGATGGTCTTTTGGATTTGTCTAGCTGCCTTTGGCATATAATAATAAACTAGTCTCTATTGACTGATATTTAGAGACCACCACTTATTAGCAGCTCCTAGAAAATGCACCACTTGTTAGGACCTAAAACATGCCTAACACTAGCTCTATGGCACTATCTAAGCCTCTACTACACAGTCAAACCATCCCACACGGCCTCATGGCCATGAGCCTCTAAGGGGTACACTACCCTAATCTCTAATATAGAACATTGCATTTGTATGGAGTGTAATCCAACATATAACCCTTCCTAGATTCCTCAGAGGGAGTCCCTACACATATTGGTGTAATGCACCATGTAAGCACATACAAAGAGAGCACCCCTCAGTGGTGGCTGATTGTTGTGGCCCCACTATGGCTCTCCCACACCTTGGGGATTGGCCCTAAGATGCATCGTGAACACATAAAGTACATTCAATACATAATCCATTCTTTTAATCAATTGATCTAGGAGATAATAGATAGTCCTCACTAAATATTCCCCAAAGATATCGAACTACTAACCCTATAACTTAGGGTACCTCACAATCAACGTAGGTCATCATTTGTAAAAACAATTGTTGTGTATCCAAGATGATACTATATGTTGCATTTCATGCAATTGTGTATGATTTATAGTGCTCAAACAATTTTCTTATTGACAACCAACATTGTGAAGGTGTAAACACATGTCTTTTCATGCCCTTACTCTAAACCGAGATTGCTAGTTGAATAGGTCCAAGAACACCAAGCATACTCATACTACTGGGATCTCTTAATTTTAAACCACACATATCCTATATGCCATAGATCAAAGAAAATATCAGAATTTAGCGTATACTTGATACCCACCTTTTCCCTAATGCTTAAGATTATGCATTTGCGATGGTAGGTTTAGAGAGCATTTCTAATGTATGTTTCCTTCATGAAAGCAATAAAAACCCACTTTAACATAGAGATAGGGCCGAACTAAGGCTAAACCTCATGCCTCAGCCTTACCATAAATTTATAAACACCAATATTATTTTTTCTTATTTTTTGGATATAAAAAACCTATTTTTGTTATTTATTTATTGATAAATACCTTTATTTTTGATTTACTAACTTAGACTAATTGATCTTACTAAGAATTATTTTTCTATCACATTCCATCCCATACAAACATCATATGCATAACAAAACCCCACCATATGATTTCTCTTAAAACCGCAATGTTGTAGGTTTTGCGTGCTTATAAATAAATTATTAGATGATTGGTTTCTCTTGATTTCTCCAACATTTCTAATAGATCAAAGCATTGAAAACCAAATGTAACCATTTTCAACCAAAATTTATTATAAAACGATAAAATCTACCGCTTACTCATAAAACCGCACCTTATGACATATGTATTTCATAATTGGAGGCCCACTGATGCTTTCCAACACAACCACCACTGATGATCCTTTCAACCTTGACCTATGCTCCTTTACGGGCCAGTATCACTTCACAATCAAAATCTTTCATCTTAGCCTACCCCCTTCTCTCATAGAATTAAACGTAGGAAAACACAACAAGAGGAGAGATGAGAGAGAAAGATTGAAAATCAACATTTTGATTCCTTGGCTAAAAATCTGTGTGCTCATAGTCAGTTGAAGCCCTTGAGGAGTAGATCAGGGATGTGCCATTATCTCTCTCTCATCCCTAGAATTGAAGAGACACAAAAATCCACAAATTTGGGGCATAAGAAAATTTGCACCCCCTCCTTGCCTCCATTAGTTTTCTCATATTTTTTAAACGTTTCATTTCATTACCTTCATTTATAAAATATGTGGTTCACACTTTGGGTGTTCACACAACCCGACAAGTGGATTTTTTCATTTTGGTGGGCAAACAAACTCGGATTCAAGATTTGTCTAACCAAGTGGCTTCGTGGCATCAAAATTTGTAAACTTGGCCTCCATCATGCACTTTCTTGCTCTCAGATCACCTAGCTGCTTTAGAACACCAAAACTTACGTGGATTAAATGGGGGTCAAACAGACTTTGATTTATAAACCGAGACTTGCATTGCGTTCTTGGCATCAAACTCTATCTAGAAAAAAATCCAACTCATTGATTTGCAACCGTTCCATTTTTCATAAAAATGTAACAAACGGGATACACACCGACTAGGGTTTAGACACCCCGTCACACTGACTGGGGTATTTAAGGTGTAAGAGCCCCAAATCAGGGCAACCAGTTATTATCAAGATCATACTCTTCACCTTCATCTCCAGCTTCCATGGCTTCCTTCTCCTTTCTCTCCTCTTTTCTCTCTTTCTCTCTCCTCTTCTAGTCTTCTTCCTTCTTCTTCTTGTTCTCTTTCTCTCTCCTCAGCTCTCTTTCTCTCTCCCCTCAGCTTCTTTCATTACAAGTGGTATCAGAGCCTCAAGCTTTGGTCCTTTTCCTCTTTCCCCTTTCTCCCTTTTCAAATCCCAAAAACCCTAGTTACTCAGCTTACAGGTACAAGTATAGCAAGAAGGACTACAATTAACTTCAGCTTTTTGGAGCAAGTAGGAGCTATGGCTGGAGACTCATACATATCTAGAGGTAAAACAGTTAAAATAGTAGGACTTCACTTCTTTTCATGCAAATTTTAAGGGTTCCAGGCCAAGTTTAGAGTCCCTTGGAAGAGGGAAAAACCTCAGTTACTTTTTGCCTTAGGCCTCTTTCTCTCTCTTCTCCTGCAAGATGCCATGGCTGCCAGCCCAAAGAAATTCCAAGAAACCTAATCTGAAGGTGCTCCTCGACATCAGCCAGCCTCGGGACCTCTTCCCTGACCCCCCAAGCTCCTAATCAAGAGGTGGACTGGGGGGATTTGCTGTCCAGGAGGCCTACAAGACAGCCCCGCAATTTGCGGCGCATTTTGCGCTGGCTGTCTTGCTCCCCCCCAGCCCTCCTGCCACTTCCCCTCTTGCTGCCCTCCCCTCCCTGGGCACTGCTCCAGCCCCTTGGTCCTCCCCCCTTTGGCATCCTTGCTCCCAGGAATTAGCTCCCATGGTGGACAACAGCAGGGACTGTTTGAAATAGTTTGGGGCAGCCATGGATTCTCCTAGCAGAAGCTTCCTCTTACCTGGAGAGCTCAACCCCACAACCCCTTCAGCCCGTGAAGGATTCCTCTTGCCCGGATGAAGCCATTGAGCTCAGGATGCATGGGAGCTTTGCGGGCAGCCATGAAAGCTTCACTTGAAGCTTCCCGTCCTTGAAGCTCAAGCTCGGGTATAAGCTTGGGAACCTTCTTCATCAGCAAGAGCACTCGAAGGCTAAAGCACTCTTCTACGGATGCCCAACCAACAACCAGACTTCATCAATGGAGCAAGTGGCATCATGATGTTTTAGGCTTCAACGGTCATCACAAGCATTAAAGAGGTATGCCACTCTGATCTTAATCTCTCAATTTAGCCACTTGCTGAGCTTAATCCATTGTTGGAGAGATTCAAGATTGCATACAAGCATCATACCTCTTCTTGGGATTTCATTGTAATGGCTGACATTAACCCCTACTTTGTCTTTTGATCTTGGAAGAATATTAGCCATTGTAAATTGGGTAGCTAGCAGCCAGTGAGTCACTGGACTGCCAAGGTAACCCCTACCCCAACCCTCATCATTCCTTGCATCTCATGAAAAGGCCCAACGTCTTCTTTCCAATGCATCTCATGTTGATTGCTAATTAAAAATGTTTGCTATGTATACTCCGGATGGGAAAAAGGTCGATACCAGGCGAGGTGGTAAGACAAAAGAGAGGTGCCCTCCCTTACCACTTAAGACCCTAAAGGGGTGCACAACCCGGCCCGGGGGGAGCTTTGCCCATCTCCCGGTGATCCGGAGCCCAATACTTGTTTGCAGGCACAGGTACTTCCATAATCCCCACTTCCCTACCCCAATGATCCCTCTTGAATACCCTGCAATGATAATGGCACACATGTATGCCACTTGAGGTACATGCAGTCAATGGAGATGTATGGCAGTGAATGTACTTATGCATGAATGGCAGAGTTGATGGGTATGCAATGATGCTCAGGATTATGATCAGTATGCTCAAGATGCTATTGAGGTATTAGATCAGGCCCCTTGATCTATGCCCTATCCATGTCAGACATTGGCACTAAGGGATAGACAGTGTTTTTGGTCACAGTCTCATAGGACTGTCACAAAGATCTAATTGTAGAAAATTCTATCCTGAATCTGGGGGTGTACCCTATAGCTCATCTTGAAGAGGGCTTTATCCGCTCCGGTTTGAATCAAAAATCTCCCCAATAATCGGAGTTACGGTGTGAAAGTTATGCCCATTTTTGTGCACTAGGGTCACTGTGGACAGGTTGCAGACCGCTCCAGGACAGCCACTGTAAAACCCCTACAGAAAATTCTGATAATTTCCTGTCATAAAGATTAATAGCTCATCTCAAAGAGGCTATCGTCCCCTCCGACTTGAGCCCAAAACATCAACAGTCGGAGTTTCCTACTAAGAGTTACGCCCCTTTTACTGACAACAGGTCCTGTCGACTGCATATAGATGGCTGGCCAGAAAGGCAAAAGCAAGGCCCAAGAGGAACTCCAGAGGGAGATTAGAAACTCCTGGACCTCCATGAATGAGGAATCAAGCTCGGCGCAAGATTACCATGGTGATATACAAGAGGACATGCCTAAAACGGACCCATATAGCCTTCTTAATCACACCCTCTGTCAACATGAGGTCCGTCATATGGAACGCCATATGACGGACCCATATACCCTTCTTAATCACACCCTCTGTCAACATGAGGTCCGTCATATGGAATGCCACAATGATATGGTCACCAACCACCGCCAGATGATGTCTAAGTTTGATGAAGTGATTGAGCACATGGCCATCCCAAACTCAAAGACCCAACAGACCTTGGAACAACTCACTGCTCTTGTTGCTCAGTTAGCGATTTCTTCATCCCAAGAGAAGACCAATGACTCTAGACATGAGTCTAGACGCCCTCCATATCAGGAACCGTCGCATGGACCACAGGGTATACTTGGCGCTAAGGGAATTTCCCCTTCTACTTATGAGATCGGGGAACCCTCTCACATGCATGATGAACCCCTATTGAATTCCCCTGTCCACCATGCTGGCAACATTCACTTGAGGCCTTCCCCTACCTTGGGTCAAATTTCACCCGCTCTACCTAGGAGCCCCCATGCACCACATATCAGCCCCATCAAGGACAATATGGTACAAATGGCTAGCCTGGCAATCATGGACATCATGGCTATAACGGACAACATGGGCTAAATGCACCACAAGGGATGTATGGACAGCAGGGCATGTATGGCCATCACAGGATGCATGGACAACAAGGATTTCATGGGCAGCATGGCCCCTATGATTTGCGTGACAAGGTCATTCTCACAAAGTCTAATGGGCAATCTCCCTTACCATCTGACCTGGAAGAATGGACATCCAAGTTGGAGTCCTACTTCAAGATCTACCCCCACGCTAATGAGCAGAAAATAATTTTTGCTTCTCTCCACTTGGAAGGTTTTGCCCACACTTGGTGGCGCTATATCAATCAGGAGAATCAGCAGCTCATTGATTGGGAAGATTTCAAAATGCATATGGTCCAAGTTTTTGTGTCCCATGTGGAAAAAAAACAGATGGCAAGAAGATTGTACACTCTTGACTAACGTAACCTCACTGTACATGACTACACCAATCAATTCATGAACTTGATCATGTATGTGGAAAGCATCAGTGACGATGCTAAATTGCACAAGTACATCTATGGGTTGGAATGGAGTCTATCGAACTGATGTCATGGCCCAAGAACCTACTACACTGTTTAATGCAATTGAACTGGCTGAAAGATACGCAAGAAAGTACCGTAAGAATGAGCATTTTCAGTAAGGTGTTGGACCCCCCCACCCTGGCATCCTTTCACGATCAGCCCCATATGGAGGTGGTTTTCGAGCCTCTTCTATGCCTAATAACAGCCCCCAAGTACCACTTACCCCGCCTTCCATGCTGTAAGAAAAAAGGGCACTTTTGGGATAGCATCGGGCTCTATGACTGAAAATCGGTATGCTGAAAATAAACAATCCACTGCATCACCTTCTCGTGGATCCAGTAGTCAATGGTTCATCTCCCCACATGTTGCCAACGAACGAAAAGAAACGGGCCTATGCTTTAAATGTGGAGATAAGTACACTGCTGATCATGCCTCCAAATGCCCCTACAAGTCAGCTAAGGTCAAAGTTCATAGCATTTATGTCATGGAAGATTGGCACAATGAGGAGGATGACCTGGCCATTGACCAGACTGAGCCCATGGAGGATGTTGATCATGAGCAGTTCTATGACCTGGAGGATGGGTTTCCCTTTGATGCGAGAGGTGCACCCTCACAGATACTTGATTTAATATCCCTCCCACTTCCCTTTACTTGAACTCCTTGGATGCTTGGATAGGTTCGTGTAGCCCGAGTACCCTTCGCATTCAAGGTAGTATCAATGGGAAGCATGTTTTTATCCTTGTGGATAGCGGAACCACGCATAGTTTTGTCAATAAATCAACCATTGATTGGTTTAAATGTATTCCTATGGCATTATACCACCCCTTGAAGGTCCAAGTAGCAAACGGAGAAGAAGAAATCATCACGCATGTATGTTCTGCAGATCCCTTATGCTTGGCTGAAAATTATGTGGCACTAGTTGATCTGATTGCCCTAGATATGGGCCCCATTGATGTTGTCTTGGGTTGTGATTGGCTGAAACAATTGGGAAAAATTGCTACGGACTTCTCTCAGCTTTACATGGAGTTTATGATGCATGGATAACCTATCCACCTACAGGGAGTTTGAGACCATGCTGATTTTCAGCTCATTACAACAAAGCAACTCAAACAGGAGTATAAGAAATTCTCATCAGAGATCTTTGTTTTGCAATTAAATAAGGAAAATTTTGATCAGCCCTCCATACTATCATATGACTTTGCCTTGCAGGCCTTACTTGAGGAATACAATGACTTATTTTAGATGCCTACATCCCTTCCTCCCAAGAGACAAGTGGACCACCCACTTGATTTAGAGCCACATTCCAAGCCAGTGAACAAACCCCCCTATAGACTCTCCAAGTGTGAGTGTGAAGAGGTTGCAAAGCAAATCAAGGAGTTGCTGGAGATGGGTTTCATCGAATTGAGTTTTTCCCCCTATGCATCCCCTATCCTCTTAGTCAGAAAGAAAGATGGCTCGTTCCACATGTGTATTGACTACAGAGATTTGAACAAAATTACAGTGAAGAACCGCTACCCCATCCCACGGATTGATGATTTGCTGGATGAGTTAAAAGGGGCATGCTTTTCACTAAGATTGACTTGCGCTCTGGCTACCATCAGATTCGTATGCGGGGAGGAGATGAGGTCAAAATGGCCTTCCGGACTGATCGTGGACTTTACCATTTTCTTGTGATGCCTTTTGGGTTGACTGACGCCCTTGCCGCCTTTCAAAGCCTCATGAACAAAATCCTACAGTCCTTTTTGTTCAAGTTTGTGCTTGTTTTCTTTGATGACATCCTCATTTATAGCAAGTCATCTATGGAGCACTTGACACATGTTTGGAGGGTGTTTGACATATTGAGAGAGCATCGACTCTTTGCTAAGGAGAGCAAATGTATATTCATGCAGACATCTGTGGAGTACTTGGGACACATTGTAAGCAAAAATGGTATACAGGCTAACCCCAGAAAGGTGCAATGTGTTAAGGATTGGCCCACTCCTTCCACCACCACCTCCTTGCCTGGCTTCCTTGGTCTCTCTTCATTATACAGATGCTTCATTAAGCACTATGCCACCATTGTAGCACCTTTGACTGATCGCTTGAAAAAAGAGTCATTCTTTTGGGATGCCACTGCAGATCATAGCTTCAAATAGTTAAAGGATGCACTTACTTTAGCCCCCATCCTTCTCTCGCCATTGCTAGACTATTATCCTCTGTAACTCCAAGAGGGAAACCTCCTTGGGCCAAAATTAGGACCGAACTCCCTAGGCTTTGGTCCAATGTCCCACATTGTCATTTTGGATTCCAACAAGTTGACTCTTTCTTCTACATCTTTATTCCTTCTTTCATGCATCTCTTTCAGAGAGCAGATATCCTTTATATGGTTCTTCCTCAAAGAGTACGAACAGAAGGCTCTAGAGATAGTTGGCTTTTGGGTACATTTAGTGGCTAGATGTCCTTCTTGATGGAACTTTACAAACCATGTATTGGATTGCAACACATCTCTTCCCCCTCATGCAGGAGTTGATATGTTGGAGGTATATACTTTCAACATCTACAACTATTTTGTAATCACATCCATTAACTTCTTCTTGATGCTTGCAATTAAATTGGACAGGTAGTCCTTCAAATTTTCAACTCCTAGAGTACTTGCAATAGGGTTTTGGGAAGCCTTAGTAATCACTGCATAAACTAGTTGAGCTGATCTAGAGGATCCTCTATTTTTATTCTAATTTAGAGCTCCTATTGAGATTGAGGGTTGTTGGTTCCAGTTCGTAGGGTTCCACTATTGTTGTTGAGTCAACATTAGGGGAACTTTTTGAGGCCATTGTTATTGTGGTTGAATCATCATTTGAGATACTACAATCTGTGGCCATTGTTGATTCAGTGCACTATGCTGCAACACTGTTTGCATCTGTGGATAGGGGTAGGAAACTATCCCTGGGACTATACTTGGTGGGTATATCATTCTTGGAATGGGAGGAGGTAGGACTCCTCTTCTTGAGATCATTGACAGCCTTGCTTCAACTTCATCATACAATCTTGCACCTTTCATTGCAGCTTGCAGATTAACCGATCTTCTCAATTCCACAAACTTATGAACTTCTAGTTGTAGGCCTCTAAGAAAAACTCCCTTCTAGATGTGTGCATCTAAGTGATGGTTGGTCCATCTCTTCAATATGGATTTCATTCTAGAGACATATGCTTCCATTTTTTTACCAGAGGACTGACTTAGATTCATGAACTCCTCTCGCATATGCTCTTCGAAACCTTCACGCCTAAATTTAGTGAGGAAAGCCAACTTCAAGTCATCCTATGTGCCAAAAGTTCATGTTGCTTATCTCTCATACCACTAAAACACCACACCTTTGAAAGTGATGAGAAATATCGCCAACCAATGCTCGGGGTTCTGGCATTGTTAGCCACACATGCTACCATGAACTTTGCTACATGAAGATCATGGTATTCATTGTCCTCTTCCTTAAAATGGGCAACATGACTACATTCGTTGGCTTGTCATTAATATTTCCAGGACAGATCTAATTAGGAAGAGGACCTGGAGTCACCTTGGGGACTTCTGTAAAGAGTGTTGTTAGGGCATCAAAGGAGGCTTCTGCTACTAGCTCATTCTCAACTTTAATTTTTTCCTTCTCTCTTCTCATGTACCTCTGGACTCATTCTAGTGCTTGCCTCTTGATCACGTCATTCATCAGGGATTTAGCTCCACTCAATTGGTCTATACTGCATAGAATGAAATCAAAAGGGCTTCAGTCTCTGGAGGACTCTCTTACCAACATTTCTTCTACTTATTTCTTTTCAACGTTTCTAAATTTAGCTTTTAGTCCACTACACAGGGGAATATATTCAGTTTTGAAGGTTTCAAAACTCATTCTTCTGAGGATCATTATGGTGTCATCATCATAGTAATGCCAGCTTTTGATGCTTTCAATAGTGTATGCTATGAAGAATACTATGTTTACTAGCTTCCAATGGGTTGCCAATTGGACAAACAAAAGGTTATTAGTGTAGCATGCATCCCACATATCATACTATTGATCATCCACAAATAGATTCCAACTCTTTTCCTTCTTGTATTTGTGAACCTCCATTGACCATGACTCCAGAAGCTTCCTCACAATTTTCCACTTGATGATGTCGGGAAACTCTTCAATGAATACTAAATCTTCCATGAATAGTCATTCTCTCTATTTCTGCACTTCAATATGCTTCCAAACAATTTTCCACCAAGATGCACATCTCTGTTGCTTCAACAACAGAGAGAGGAAATAGTCTACCACATAGAACCTACATCATGATGGTATTATGTTTTTTCCATTGTGGGATGAACTTCTTGTAAAAAGTGTCTTTGGATGAGAATCTCCAATTCTTCAGTGGTAGAAGGAGCTTTGCCAGTATTCATTAAATTCTTCTTCTCTTAGCAATGTCATTTCCCTTATTTTCAACCCCATCTGATGCTTGTTGATGGCAATTTTCCTCGACTACACACAAAAACATGGACCCAAAGTAACACCAAGAAACCGGGGAATATATTGCAATAAAATCTATCTTGTATCATCAATAAGAATGTTCTTCATATTTTATATGACCACAACAAGGAAAAGTACACCACGAATGAGAAATCTTCACGCAGCTTCATAGAAACAGTTCTCCCACAGCTTTTACTTGAACAAAATTGAGTATGTTCTTCATATTCTTCATAGAACTCATCAAGAAACCATAAATATACAAAAGAATACACCACTTTGAATGGAAACCATCACATAGTATTCTTCTTCAAAGGTTTCATAGCTTTCTCTCACAATCTCTCACTCATAGATACATTGTTTTGCATACATTTGGCTATTTCTCACACACACTCTCTCTCATACATGCTCTCTCTCAAATGTACAATGAGATATAAAGACTAATTCATAACCCCTCTTTGATCTTGGATACTCATTCGGAGAGGTATGTCTGATATGAAAGGTCACTAGAGCCACTACAATGTCCCTTCATAGCTCAACAATGTCACTGTCACTTTAGTCTTTGCTTTGAGTCTTCAGCAGCTACTTCTTCCACTACTTTGAGCTATTTTTGAACTTGTATTAATCTCTTTCAAAGGTTAGAAAACTTACCCAAGCTACACATTCATCCCATATCACACTTACAAAGGCATACAAAATAGAACAGAACTGAGTCAGAGGCTCTAATAGAAGCTCAACAGAGGGACTACAAAACCATACAAAAGGTTATCAGAAATTGTTTAGCTCAACTTCAATCATTAAAAACTATCAAGAATAAATCGATAAGCTTCTAAAAACTCTCAAACTTCATCAATCATCATTCCAACCTCTCATATAGAAAGAAAACAGAGCAAAACAAAAGCTCAATAGACTCAAACAGAACCAATCAAACACTATCAGGACATCAGTAGAACATGTCAAAACGTCATATCTTCATTATAAAACATCATGAGCTTCTCAAACCTATTCAACCTAATCCAAAAAACTCTCAAAGACTTCCAAAATAACTAATCATCGTATAAAATCCATAAAAAATCAACCATTCAATCCACAAAAATAGCAAAAATCGGCTGAAAAATCAAGCCATTTCAACCGTCGATATCAACATACTCTTCATACTATATTGCCCAATGATCCATGCCTTTGCCACCACAAGTACTTCAATGTTTCATCCCTCTTCACAAAAAATCCATTACTATGCAAAACTGTGTTGAAGCAAAGGGGGTGGTATTGATGTTAACACTCGAGCATGAAGCTCTTCATGATATGTGTCACTTCCTATAACTCCATGCATGTAGCACAAATACCAAATAAATGGATGGTCTTATGTTTATCTATAATATGTAGCCTAAGGAAGAATGTGAACCTCTTCCCCTTCTTCACATTAGTGATAATCTAGCTGACAAAGTCCATGTGGACCTACCCTTTCTTGCAAGAGGCCGCTAGCTTGCAAGTCACATTGTAATTATCAAATGAAAGAAATAAAGAGGATTAAACTTACAAAAATAAAATATCACATGAACCAAGCAACGAGTATGAAAACTTCAAACCATAATACTATTACCAACCATTGTAGCAATGATCTCGCCAAAGTACAAAATGTGTCAAAGAGCACCAAATGTCCACCAAAAGATACCAATAATAGCCATAAGTAGCACCAAATGAAATCTTTGTACCAAAAATATCATGAGGAAGTACCAATAAACACCAAGGGTACCAAAGAATACAAGAAAACATGTAGTACCAAAGTAACCAAAAATTATAAAATGTACCAAATTCAACATCTTGCTTCATGTACCATAGAGCTTAAAGTGCACTGAGAACAAGAATTACCAAAATATACAGGAAATACCAATTATCTTTCTGGTAACGAAAATAATCAAAGAGTACCTAGAATCTTCAGATGATACTAAAATGGTTTCAAAAGTAACAAATGTATTCAAAAATACAAAATGCTATAAAAAGATTAAGAGGAAGTACCAAAAAGTACAAATTACACCAAAGTTTCAAATACCACCAAAACGCACCAATTGCACCAAATGTTTAAAAAAAAAACCATGTTCTACCAAATTATCTAAGTATCGGAGAGCTTAAAATATACCAAAGAGTACAAGAACTTCCAAAATATCCCAAAAAGAGGATGAGACAATACAAATAAACCTTTTAGTAATGAGAACAGTCAAAGAGTACCTAGAAGCACTGAATGGTACTAAAAGAATTTCAAGAGTACCAAATGTATCCAAAATAACCAAGTGCTTCAAAGGGATTAAGAGACAATAAAGCACCAATTCCACAAAAGGTTCAAAAAATACCTTATAATCCCAAAGTATCAAAAACTACCAAATGCACCCTACATTTTCAAGTGTACCAAATGCAAACGCTAAGCCTAATGCGTCAAAGAGAACCAAATGTATTAAATAGGACTAGATCAACCAAATACTTTGAGAATGTACCAAGTTCTACCAAATGTTCCAAGTACCATAAGCTTAAAATGTGCCAAAGAGTATAAGAAACACCAAAATATACTAGAAATAGCCAAAGTCTATACTAATAGGCTTTTTAGTAAGGCGAACCACCAAAGAGAGTTCGAAGGAGCACCAAATGGTATTGAAAGGGTTTCAAGAGTATTAAATAAATCCAAAACCACAAAGTTCTCTAAAAATATTAAGAGGTAGTACTAGGGACAAACCAAGACAAAGTATATTGAGTATACCTACTCAAGCCTAACCTCTAGTTCGAGCAGTTTTATGTTCTCATTGACCCTGAGATGCAGTGTAGCATTAGCTGGCTCATCCTAGGTCATCTTCCACCTCCTTTACCTCTGCATCATGACATGGAATTTGTAGCCAAAGCTTTTGGAGGTTCACTTCATACACTTCAATATCATACTTCATCACTTGTGGAAGGTTGCTCCAAAACCCATCAATTTGAGGGTTCATAGTAGAAAGGATCATGAGAGTCTATCATAAGCTTTTCTTAAATCTATGATCAAAAGGAGATCTCCAATCCACAAGCTTTTCTTTTCTCCTAAACCCAAATCTCACCCTCAGCACATATAAGATTTGTGACCATGTGATATGAGGGCCCTCTGCCATTGACATAGGGATCTCTCACTTGGTGACGACCCATGCAGAGTTCACCTCACAAAGGATCACCACTAAGAGATATGGTACTCTCCGCCCTTGGGAGGGGCCTCTCTTGCTTTGTGGTGACCCATTGTGAGTTTAGACCATGCAAGGGTCATGACCAAGAAACAATCTATTCTGAATTGAAAGAGTGAGATCGAGCAATAATTTTGCTTTGATGTCACCATTCATCATATGTGCCAATAGGGTAGACTACATGAAGTCCTAGCTAAATATGAAAAAACATAGAACAAACAAAGTGAATCCCAAACAAAGTGGTACCATGGAATCTCACCTCTAGGTCTCATCAAGGACTTGTCTTCATTACCAAATATAGAACTAACGTTATCTTGGATTACTCCATGCAGTAGCTATTCATGCTTACACCAGTGTTTGGGGTCTGTGTCTCCTCTATCATGCACATTAGTGTCTTGTTGATTCTATGAGGTGATTTCATCCCCTCCTTATCCTTTGTCATTGGGAGCTTCATTGGGGTGGATTTAATAGCTCTCTTTCTTGATGGATTCCTCATGGCAACAAGCAAATTGGATGCAAAACACCAAGAAGAGAGTTTGAGTAGCACAACAAAGAGCCCTGTGGGCTACATTGAGAGCTTAACAGCTAGAGGAGGCTTGTGGTGTATTTAGAGTAGCAAGCTTTAGCATGTCTCATGTATCCCATTAGTTGGATGATGGCAAGTTTCATTTGCAAGATATGGCATTTCTCAATAGTTCAAACTCAAGTCTACTCAATTGAACTTCATCCATATGTGATCATAATGATACCATACACATATGTTGCAGCTTGATATCATTTGGATAAGTGATGTGCTCAAAATCCTTTATACTTTTAGCATTTCTTATCTAGAGATTTCCCTCCAAAATCCAAATTAAGAATTAATGGAATCCCCAACTAGACACAAAAAAAACGTACTAAACCATACTTTCACCCACCAAGGATGAATTTTTTCTTAGATTGTATTTTTTTTTCAATGGTGTATTTTATAAATTACACATCACTTTCTCTCTCTTCAATTTTTTACAGGGTTAAAAATTGAACTCAAATCTCTCCCAATGGTTATCAAGGATCTCTTTCACTTTTTTTGCTACATGATTATTCAACTTCTATTTATTGTGTTCAAGGAAATCCATCTATCTTGTTCATCAAGCATATTATAAGTAACTATGGACTCAATGAAAGTACTAAATTTTTGGCATCAAGTAGAGGCATCCATGGAGTAATAAAATGGAGAGCAAAAACATGCAGCGGAGTGGAGAGAAAATAAAGAGGAACTCCTAGGGCTATCAAGTAAAGGGAAGAGAGGAGGAAATGAACACTAAATTATTTCAAACATGAGTATTCCACTACCGTTTTTCACCTCGATAAAGGAAATGGTTGAAATGTGATCACAAAACATTACTATTGGAAAATGATAATCACTCCAACTCATCTCAGTGAAATTGATCATTAATCCACATTATTTCTTGAAAGTGATATTACTCTAGCCATTTGAATAGAACTAAGAATTTTAAAATTGCCAAAATAGCTTTTTGAAAATGCCAAAAGGATTTTTGGAAAAAAATTATATAACAAAAACCTTCTTCTCATTGGTGGAGTGCACTCTCTCTCCTCTTGCTAAAAGGCCAAAAAATGATCTCAAACTCCTACTAATGCTACCTAAGAGGCCATTTTCCCTCATAATTAAACCACTACGATGCCCTTCTTTTTCACTTTCTTTTTACTATAGGATCCCACCATTTCTTAATATTATGTCCGATTCAATCCCACTGCCAAACGAACAATCTCTCACCCTGTCTTCATCTGTCTTGGTCTTCTTGCCTAATACTCCCCCTCTAATTTGTACTATGAATATGTCCTTGAGCATTGTATCAAGATCAACCTATCACCATCTCTCAACACCCTACTTTTAGCCGTCATTTTCAACTTCTCACGAGCCCACCCTATTCTCTATGTTGCAAAACTCCCTAGACCACCACAATATCCATATGCCTCCTTTGTTAATCCTTGTTTCCTACTACATCATTAGCACCAACCTTCCCTATGGCCCTCATATAGTGAAACCTCTACATAGGTACCCCACAGTATGAAATGATACTCAAATAATTCCCCTGTGTGGCTAATTATTCCCTTTGGCCCAAAGCCATGTGATATCTTGGTCAATTCATCCTCACCACCTACTTGTCATTGACCTACCCTTTCGCCCACACGTCATGGAAAAACTCCAAAGCTTGTAATGATGTTTCAACATCCCCCTACAACTCCCTAATTGATCCTTCCAACCCATAATAGCAACACAACTTTGCCAACCCACATTAGCACTACAACACATAACTAAGGTAAACTTACTACCTTAACTAACTTGCTTCTCAATTTATATTTTATTCCATTTATGATTTTCTCATGCACCCTAATCAATTTATTTCATGTCACAATTAATACTATATTTTTTTTATTTGCATATGTCTCCTTTCATTTTAAAAAATCCATGTTAGTGTTTTCCCTAGATACAAGATATTTCTATAGTAATTACCCCTAATTCTAACCCCTTTATCACATACTAATTATTTGCTTTTTTATTAATCTATTATACTAACCCCTATTATACATAAGTAGGATGTCATTTTCTTTTGATCTATTTTTTATCCCATAATCACAATATATATCTATTATATAATCCCACTAATACCACATGCTTATAATATACCTCATGCTATTTATCTACCCTAACCTATATTAACTAGCTATTGTAATCTACTCCACCATCCTTTCCTATAACCCATTGGTACCCACATCAAAGGTGCCCACCTTCAATGCCTTGTACTGGTTAATGCTATAATGGCCCATTATTTACACAAATATTGCTAATTGAACAACCTTCCACCTATAAAAAGGAAAATCATGCAAGATACCTTACTCTCTAAGGCCACAATCATGCACTACTTGTAGTTCCTTAAGAATTCATCTAGAGTTTTGTAGCCAAGAGCATCTTAAGGTTATACACTAGTCCAAATAAATCATGTATTTGTATCGATTGCAGTTCAATAGTTCCCCTTCCCAACTCCAATAGAGGGAGTATCCAAACATTCATGTGATCAATATCTCGATTCACATACACAAAGAGCTCCCCCCCTAGTAGAGTGTTGTGGCTCTTACAACTCTCCTACACTCCATGGATTGTAACCAAGATGTGCCTCTTACACATTGAGCATGAATATAATAAAGTACTCTCATAATATAAACCGTAACTATTTAAGAGATTGTATATATTCCTCACTTAATTGATTTTTCCAAGGTATTGAACTATCCTACAACAGAAGGGAATCTTACACTCTCAAGGTTGGTTATCATCTAAACATACAAATGCCATGCATCTAGGAATTGATCTTTTGATACCATATTTAGATTGCATATTCAAAGTGTATAATACTCTGTGCTCAAATAACTTAACTAAAAACTAGCTATCGTAAAGTATAGAAATAATCTTTTCATGATTTTCTTTTACTAGCCTCGTGCTACATTGCTAAGGAATAGCATTAGGCTAACTATGCTTTGAACATATTAAAACTTATATAAACCACGATCTATATGCTAAGATATGTAAAGAAATCAGCAACTTAATCAAACATCTCTCCATTTCAATCCCATACCCCCTACCGTTTACATTCAGATTGATTACACAAATATAGGGAGATTTTGTAATAATTTTTCATAGAAATGAGGCCTAAAACACAAAAATTTAAAATATAAATAGATACAAACTGAGAAAAAATCTCATGATTCACCTTTATTACACATTCACAAATATTTCCCTATTTTTTGTAATATTTTGTACATAAAATTATTTTTTCTTAATTCTTTCTCTTCTTTTGACTATTTTTCATAAATTTTTACATTTATTTCTATTTAAATTATTAATTTTTTAGATTCGTGATTTTTATGACTCATGTGAAGTGTGATCCATCATCATGTTTATTTTTATGCCATCCAAACATTTTTTAAGCCCCAACACCCAAAATGAATTTCTAACAGCAAACACATTTCAATAATTTGCAACCATCTTTCCATCATATGCACTAATGATTCTTCATAAAAACTAAATAATGATTACTTATTTGAGAATTCATATACGTACATCTCATATTCTGAGGAAATGAAGCCACTAATGCAATTTTCCAATCAGTGATGCATCAAAATTACCCATTCTACTTGCCATTATGGTTTTGAACTATTATCCATCACCAATTCATCAAATCAACCCCCCTCTCTCTCTCTCTCTCTCCCCTCTTTGTTCCTTGTTTACATGGTTTCTTCTCTTTGTTCTCTCTCTCTCTCATAAACAACCATATGAATAAAGAACAAAGAGAAGCAACCATATGAACAAGGAACAAAGAGAAGAGAGAGAGAGAGAGAGAGAGAGAGAGAGAGAGAGAGAGAGAGAGAGAGAGAGAGAGAGAGAGAGAGAGAGAGAGAGAGAGAGAGAGAGAGAGAGAGAGAGAGAGAGAGAGAGAGAGAGAGAGAGAGAGAGAGAGAGAGAGAGAGAGAGAGAGAGAGAGAGAGAGAGAGAGAGAATTTTGATCTTGCTGATTAGTACACCATTCTTTGTGAGGATCAAAGCATTAGAGAGTGAAAAAATGTAGATCTTAAGCCCAAGAGGTTGCAGATGATGATGACACTCACAAAAAATGCTAAATTTTTAATAGAGAAAGGGGCATTGAATAAAATGTGTCCCTTATCTTGTAATGAAATTTTGGTTTGTGGCTCATAGTTAAGCTTAAACTTAAACCTCCAAAGTAACCAGTTCAAATTCTCATGTTCCCACTTGCTCATAAGTAGTCTCGGCTTGGTTGGAGGGGCAAACAACCTTAAAATTGTGATCCAACTAGAGGGGCAGCTTTTGGGCATAAAATCTATCACCTTGTCCTACATCATATGCTTGTCAGCTTCAAAATACAATAGCTACTTCATAACATCAAACCATATGGCCATTAAATGGGGGGTCAAACAAACTCTAATTGACAAACGGACACTTGTGTTAGACTCCTAGCATCGAAATGTATCTAGGAAAACTCTAGCTCTTTGATTTGTAAATGTTTCATTTTGCACCAAAAATGCCTCCTTTATGAGTCATAGGATCCTTTTATACTTGAATTCCAACTCTAAAATCCACTATCACGCTTAAAAGCTTTCAAGACATACTGACCCTCATTATTTGACCTTAGACATTTCACTCTATACCTAGTTTGGTTCTTAACAAGAGTAAGCCAACATTAAAAGGTAGACAACACATTTAATTTTTGCTTCGTAGGATAAGCCTTCACCTTATGTTAGTAATCATCAATGAATGTGACAAAGTACTTTGCACCATCTAGTGACTAATAGGATATGGGATCAAATACCTCTGAATGAACAAGAGCCAAATGCTCACACATGCACTTTATACCAAACTTCTTATGCATACTACATGTCTACCAATAGCCAACCATATAAACAATGATCATGAGACTAAAAATACTTATAGTCTAGGGGTGAAAGATCTTGCAAATTGGTAAGCATTTTCATTCCTTTCAAAGATATATACCCAAGGTGATGATGCCAAAGAGATATATGTGGAACTACAACCATATCCGAAACATGGTCAACTGACCTAGATACAAGCAAAGAATAGAGGATACTAGACTTAGCACCACTTGCAATAACAAGATTCCCAGAGGTAATATTCCATGAGGAATCACCAAAAGAGAGAACATATCCCATCATCCAAGGTGCTAGAAGAAGAGATAAGGTTCTTTATGAGAGCCGATACATGACATACAAAACAAAAATAAGAAATTAAAGCCAAGTATGAGCTATCACTGATTAAATACTAATTGCAACTATCAGGAAAGAACTACAACTAGTAGTGAGTGAATATGTAACCACCATTGAGAACTATCAAATGGCAATGTGTGAGATTGAGATACATCCCATAGGCATAACCATCATGCATATAGTAGATCTTAGAGATAGTGGGAGAGACCTATCAAAAGGCACAATTGACTGAGCAATGACAACAAAATCTCAATACATGGCCATGTAAGATGTATACATTACTGACAAAGGTGTGATAGAGACATGTGCTGGCCCAAAACAAAGGTCAAATTAGTCCATTAGGAAACAACTACATACATATAGCATAAAGAGAGCAGGTACATGTCACAATGAGTCCCATTATCACACTATAATAAGCTCAAGCTCAATTGCATAAACCAAATGCTCTTTAGTACATCCAAGTGCCAATGTGGCTCAATACATAAAGCTCAACTGCATAAACCAAATGCTTTGTAGTACATCCAAGTGCCAATGTGGCTCAATACATAAATCCAAATAGCTCTCATTGAAGAAAAAATTGAATGCCAAATGAGCAAGCAAAGATCAAAACATCATGATGATGACATCCATACATCCAAGATCCATATAGCATATATCTAAGAGCATAAAGTGTAAGCTTATAACTGCATAGCCTAGTGAAACAAAAAATTCATGTAGCCATAGTCAAGATGAATGGTGCCCAACTCAAAATCAAAGCTCAAGAGCATTGAAGAGATTATTTGAGTACATAGACAAATGCTAAGTATCAATACATTTGTATGAAGTACCCAAATGACATCTAAGAGAAATAGGTGTTTAGTGTTCCATGAGGAAAGCTTGTTGTCCACTACATTACAATAGTGAAATATATCCTAGAACTGAGCCAATGCAAGCTTGTTTTCCACTATATTACAATAGTGAAATATATCCTAGCATGTCTTGGAAGAAGTGGTTACATCACCTTCAAGAGAGGTAGACTTTGTATAAGTAGTGGTGGTTACACCACCTATAAGAAGGTAGAATTTGTAAGTATATCATTCTCCAATTTGTTTAAATTTTTCTTAGTTTGTTTGGATTTTGTATCTAATTTTTATTGTGTATGTTGGTATTTTTAGATTGCATATGTTGGTTGTTTGGTGTCCATGCTAGAGAGGAAGTATGTAGCATGGGCTACATTTCCTTGTGTGTAAGCTACACTAGCGGAGATGAGAGGTTTTAAAGTGTCATATACTTCTACATATTCTTTTCTTTAATGTTTAATTGAAGTAACATTAAACCTATGTCTCTTTCTTGTTAAAATTTTGTTGGGATGGGTCATTATGGGAGGATGAGATCTTTGATTAGGGATTGCATGATGCTATAATATAGGCATTTTTCTTTCCTCTTACACATGTACATAGTCTATATCGATTTTATTTTCAAAATTATTTCATTTGATACTTTTAGTATGATGTTCATTGTTTTATACAAAGTATAGATTTGTTACAATAACTACACTTTTATTTTTATGATTTGATGGTGTGTAGAAAGTCTGTATTGCTTCTATCAGCTCTATTTATACACCGTTTAGATTTCTTATAACAACTACCACTTTTTTCTACATGCTTAGATGGGGTTTTCTAAACATTTATCCATGTTCAATAGGACAGCAAACATGGACAACAAGGATCTAGCCATGTCAGGGGACAAATTCCTATTAATTTTTTTTCTCTACATCTATCAATATATGAATTGGTATTATTTTTTCCACACACCCAAATTCTTGTTGATATATGTGTTGACATTATTTTTTGCAACATCCATTTTTTTGTATTAGTATTATTATATATGTACAATATCTTTTCTTAATATTTTGACGCTCATTCTAATTTACATATCAATGAACTAATATTAGATATTTTATTGTTGTGCATTTCAATGATGAGGCAATGCATTTTGAAAAAATTCCACATTTATTTTCATCACAGATTTTATCAATGTACCCTTCATATGTTATATTTTCAATCCTAAAAAGCCATGGGTTTTCTTCTCAAAAATTTCTTAAAAAAGTTTAGACCATCCCTTGGTTTATCATTTTTACTTGATCATTTTTGTTATGATTTCATGTTAGAGGTAGGCCTCATCATAACCTTGGAGGGATCATCATTCTAGTAGGGGTGACAGTCACTCCTGGGAGAGGGTTATGCAGTCTGAGATCGACTCCTTGCATAAAAATGAGACTTGGCACTTAACACGTCAATGGTCATTATGATCCTCACATGGCCATTGACTTATCACTTATTATATATAGTTTGTTATAGTGATAGTCAATTAGTATAGCTAGTTATGAAATGTTTGACTTATAGGCCACTTTCGTTTAGGTTGTATCTTATCTATAGTTTGTGTACATTGTATTGTGTATGGAAGAAGAAGAAGAAAACTAGTAAGAAAATGTTTTGGCCTCCATCTCTCTTCTTGTGTTCTTGAGTGATCTTTCTCTTGTGTGTATGGTGTGTGTTTGGTGTAGCAACTCAAACAAATCCCCCCATCATGAGATTCTTGACAAAAATAGATGGATTGATAGAATGCAAGATGTATGCACAAATGTATCAGAGGTGCGTAGATTCTTGGGAGCATGTGTGTTCTATTTGATATGGATTCCTCACTTTGCACATGTAGCTGATGCTCTATATCAACTTCTAAGGAAAGGTCAGAGATGTCATTGGGAAAGGAAGCGTCAAAAAGCAATGAAGAAATTGAAGCAACTCTTAAAATATGCTCCTACGTTGAGAAAGGCTGACTATTCACATGGAAAGCCTATCGTTATTACTGTGGATACAAGCCCAATCGGGATTGGATGGGCAATTGGGAAAGATAATGAGGAAGGGCAAAGATATGCAATACGCTTTGGTGCTAAAGTATTGATTGAACGATAGAGAATGTATCCACTAGTTGAAAGAGAATTATGGGGAATTGTGACAGCCCTTAAATGTGATAAGGAGTATTTTATGGGTGCTCATGTAGTCATTGAGATCGATTGTTTGCTGGTATCAGGTATGATTACTAGTTGTGCTACCCCAAACATTGCTATGCTCTAGTGGATTGCATACATTAAATCTTTGAACCCTGAATTTCAGCATATTGCAGTAAGAGGTAACCCAATGGCAGACATGTTATCTCGAGCATGCTATGAGAATGAAGATGGGATGATGGATGAGGAGGAAGAAGATGACTTTCTTGCAGCTGAAAATGATGTTGCAAGAGTGAATTTAGTAATGCAAGGTGTTGTTACAGCATTAACACAAGCGTGGACAACAAAGCAAAGACACTTTAGATGTTTTGCATCTTGTGTAGAAGTGTTTCTAGAAGACAAATATGCAAGAGAGTGGCTGAGAATTGGTCAATACCTTAGTACATTAACAAAGAGAGATGAATGGTTAGATGAGGACTTTAAAAAGATTAAGAGGAAAGCCTATGGGTTTTTCTTAAAAGATGGATACTTATGAAAACATGCTAAAAAGAAACAAGGTATGCCATTGCAAGTTTTGGGTGACAAAGCTTCACAAGTAAATGTTATGTAAGAATTTCATGAAAGCTTGTGGGCTGGTCATAGAGGTATTTGGGGTACTTTTGCAAAGATCAAAGAAAGATATTGGTGGCAGGGTGTGTATAAGGATGTTGCTCACTTTGTGAAAACATGTACGACATGTCAAATGTATTCATCTATGAGACATCGGGATGGATTGCAACCCACATCTCTTCATTTTAAGTGGGTGTTGGTTTTGGTCACAATGCCTACAGGTCTTTGGAAAATGAGGTATCTTGTGCTTGCCCATGAAGATTTGACTAATCAAGTGGAAGGGAGAGCTTTGAGGGCACTGCTCAATTCACGAGCCGAAGGTCGAGTGGTAAAAAGGCCAACTACAGAAGTTGTGTCTCACTCCTAGGTCACTTGGGGTCAGTGGAGCTCTGGATCTTCCTGTCCTAGTCTGGAACAGAGTTGAAGACTACCGTGATCCTAATGTATGTGGCATTGGAAGATCCTACTCTAGATAATGAATGGAAATTATGGTGCCATGTGATTTGTATTGGGTACTTCTGTTAAACAAAAGGGATACATAATTTCTCCTGTATGGGCAGGAGACAAAGATTAACTTGAAGATAAGTTAAGGAACTTGTTTGTCCAAAGGACTACTTGCACTATTTTTTGTGGTCCCATGAGCAACATCATTCAATCCCCCTCCTAATAATGGTAGATTTAGTTGAACATGGAAGATCAATGTATACATCTAGGGCCCTTTAGCTTATGACAACTAGAAATAAGTAGTGTTTGCAATGAGGAATCTTAAATTGTTTGGTGTCCCACATACGATTCATTTATTGGGCATTGCTTATGTGGCATTAATTTTCATCGCATAAACAATGATATTCATGCCATGCTTATGTAATACTAGTTGCAACATTTTTTGTGAACCATGCAGATTGGGCAATGAGGCTTTAGCAACATCTATGGGGTTGCATCCCACAAGGAATGGTTTGACTGAAAAAATATCGAGACCCATATACCTATGGCTCATTCTTCTTCTTCTTCCTTTGCTTCTTTTTATTATTCATCATCGTCATCATCAATCATGGATTGAGTCACTATGGAGTGAGTGGATAAAGCATTGTAGTGCCTCAAACTTAAGAGAAAAAGAAAATATATCAATGTAAGATCTTTTACGCACTTCTTAATTTAGGGTCTAATGTAAATTGTATGCAAGAGATAAATAACAAAAGAGGAAAGAAAAGAGGAAGAGGATAGATTTAATATTTGCTTTACTTTTTTCTTTCTTTCTTTCTTTAGCATTTC
This sequence comes from Lygodium microphyllum, assembly GCF_053477565.2. Taxonomy (NCBI): domain Eukaryota; kingdom Viridiplantae; phylum Streptophyta; class Polypodiopsida; order Schizaeales; family Lygodiaceae; genus Lygodium; species Lygodium microphyllum. The sequence continues at coordinate 35,876,566 of NC_141163.1, read as the reverse complement.
TAGCTTTGTATTAGTGTAGAATGTAAGATAGATAGATAGATAGATAGATAGAGAGAGAGAGAGAGAGAGAGAGAGAGAGAGAGAGAGAGAGAGAGAGAGAGAGAGAGAGAGAGAGAGAGAGAGAGAGAGAGAGAGAGAGAGAGAGAGAGAGAGAGAGAGAGAGAGAGAGAGAGAGGATATTGTTAGATATGATCAATGCCCCAACCTCATTAGGTGCTACCAATGATCCATGGTGCTCAAAGTTGTAAGGCCCCCATTATGAGGAGAAGCCAAATGTGAGCCCGGACATTGGTTGAGTCCTGACTTGTATATCAGATGAGGTCTATGTGACCGGATGGCAAAAATGTGACTGTTGTGGGTCTAATCTTTGGGTTAGACGGAGTGGTTAAGCTGGTAGCAACTCGAGGCACATTGCATTGAGTTGCGTGGTAAGGGAGTTAAAAGGGGCCCTTGCCGACTAGTGGAGGCTCATATGGTAGGTTGGTCAGCAGGCCGACCTAATGACCTTCACGGGCTATAAAAGCTAAACCCCTTCGTAGCCATCACTCACTAATCTTTCACCCAGTCAGAGTTGTTGTTCCAGCTAGCCTTAAGCTCTTCACCTATCTTCTGTCTAGATCGCCATCTAAGCTTCACATAGTGGAAGCGCACGGGTGGACAGAGCCATCTTTGTATCAGTTGTTTGAAGTTAAAGAAGTTAGTGATTCTCCTCTTATCTGTTGTGTACTCTCTATCTCTTTCTCAGATTCTGTTCGCTGCGCCGTGTAATATTTTACATGGTATCAGAGCCCAGGGGGCTCTAGAGATCGGAGAGCGTGCAAGAGGCAAAGGCTTCAACAGCAAAGAGAAACGATGTCGACTCCGGGAAGCAGTTCTGGCGCATCAGCAAGCGGTGCAGGAGGTGGTGCTGCTGTACCGGCTATTCAAACACTGAGGATTCGTCCACCAACCTTCAGCGAAGGCAAGTTAGATGGTACAAACTACACCTTGTGGAAGTTCAAAATTACAACTATCCTTGATTCTTATGAGCTTCTGGAGACTGTGCTGGGGACTGACGCAGAACCACAGCCTACCCCCGACCCATCAAATCCTAGTGTGATGATTCCTCCGAATGCAGATCTTCTACGAGCTTGGAAACGAAGGAATGCAAATGCATTGTGTGCCTTAGTTACAAGCTGTTCTGACAGTGTTTTGACTTTGATTCAGCATACAACCAAAGCGTCAGAGGCTTGGAATGTGCTAAGGAGTCAGTATGAAACACGAAACCAAACAAGGATTCAAAACTTGGAGAATCAACTAGCAGCGGAGAAGTTTGCTGAAGGAGAGACGGTTGAAGCATTCATCACTCGGATTAAGAATCTGCGCGACCAGATGGCTGGCGCTGGGATACAAAAGACTAGCGAAGAGCTAGCTCGGAGGTGTCTTCGGATTTGTCCACAAAAGTTTGATGGACTAGTAACTGCCCTTAATACTCAGGTGAGACCTCAAGCTTTGACTTTTGAGGAGTTTTGTGCATTATTAATGGAGGAGGAGTTGAGGCTGAAAGCCCGAGAAGGAAGCAATAATGGAGATGCTGCATTCTCTGCCAATGCAAAAGGCAAAGGTGTTTCCTCCACCAAAAATGATGGTGACAAAAAGAAGAAGGGCGGCAAGAAGAAGTTTCAAGGAGAGTGCTTCTACTGTAAGAAGAAAGGACATGCAATTGCAGATTGTCGTGTCAAGAAGGCAGATGAAAATAATGGTACCCTTAAAAGTAAAGGGAAAGAGACAGCCAATACGGCTGAAGCAGAGTTGGAATTATTCATGGCGACCATTGAGGAAGTGTGCTCCTCGGCGCAAGAAGAATCTACCACTGACTCATGGGTGTTGGATAGTGGGGCCTCTCGTCACATGACCAACAAGAAAGGTCTATACAGTTCTATGCAGCCTCTACAAGAATCCATCACTGTGACGGTTGGAAATGATGCTAAATGCCATGCTGCGGGCACAGGTACTATTTCTTTTGTTGCTGCAAATGGTGAAGTCAAAAAGCTTTCAAATGTGTTGTATGTTCCCGAAATCAGGAGAAATCTCTTATCAGTTGCTGCCATAACTGATCTTGGTCATGAAGTGAGGTTCAAGAAGACAGGCGCAGAAATTATTGATAGTGCTGGCACAATTGTTGGCAAAGGAGAAAGAAGGAACAACCTGTATGAGCTAAGTGCTCTTACAGCCACCGCTGGAGTGGGCACAAGTAAGCTTTGGCATGAAAGGTTTGGACACATCAGATTTGCAGTATTCAAGGAGATGCAAAAGCAAGGTATGGTTGCCCACCTACCTACAATAACTGAATTGAAGGAACCATGTGAAGCTTGTATGATGGGCAAGCAACAAAGAAAGGCATTTCCACAAGAAAGCAAGAATAGAGCACAGGCTCCTCTAGAGTTGGTGCATGCTGACTTGTGTGGTAAGATGCCTACATAGGCCTTGGGGGGATCTTCTTATTTTATGTTGATTGTTGACGACTACAGTAGGAAGATGTGGGTGTACTTCCTTCGTGATAAGGCTCAAGCTTTTGGTAAGTTTAAAGAATGGCTAATACTTGTTGAGAATGAAACAGGGAAAAGCGTGAAGAAATTTAGAACAGATGGTGGTGGTGAGTTCAACTCAAAGGAGTTTGAAGGCTTTTGCAAGAGCAAAGGGATCAAGCGTCAATTGACAACGCCTCACACACCTCAGCAGAACGGTGTTGTGGAACGCAGGAATCGCACCATTGTGGAGATGGCAAGATGCATGCTAAAGGGCAAGGGATTACCTAACCATTTTTGGGCTGAAGTTGTTAATACTGCAGTCTACATTCTAAATCGGAGCTATACAAAGGCTCTCAAGGAAAAAACACCTCATGAGGCTTACACTGGTAAGAAACCATATGTCTCACATTTCAGAATTTTTGGATGTGAATGTTATGCACATGTTCCAGATGAGAAGAGAAACAAGTTACAACCAAAAAGCAGAAAATGTATCTTCTTGGGTTATAGTGATGAGCAGAAGGCTTACAAATTATATGACCAAGAGGCAAAGAAGATCATCGCGAGCCGTGATGTGGTGTTCAAGGAGGAGCCGCATACAGTGGAGGAGGAGAAGGCAAGTTCTTCCACTTTATCATCAAGCGAAGAAGTAGTCCACTATGAACCTGTCCCGAGAGCTATCCCTATCCTTAAGGAGGAGGAAGCATCATCTTCAGATGATGAGGAAAAAGTTCACCAACCTGACATCACCCCACCGGAAAAGCCATTGCCGCGCTGGGTGAAGCAGCTCTATGACCACAATAATCCTATGCCTGCATCTGTTGAGGAGAAGGCAAACAGACCAAGGAGGTCTCAGAGAATAGAGGAGCAAAGGAGGGCTTCTGCTCACATAGTCAATATAGCCTTGATGGTTGAGATTATGAGAGAAGTAAAGGAGCCAACTAACTTAGAAGAAGCACTTGCAGATCCATCATGGAAGGATGCTATGCAGGCGGAGTATGACAGCATAATGAAGAATGACACTTGGGAGCTAGTGGATCGACCAGCAAAGCGGAAGGTTATTGGCACCAAGTGGATCTGGAAGGTAAAGTACAAGGCTGATGGTACCTTAGAAAAGTACAAAGCTAGACTGGTTGCCCAAGGATTTTCACAAGTTGAAGGGTTTGATTTTCAAGAGTCATTTGCCCCAACTGCCAGAATGACCACTATTCGCACGGTACTTGTAGTGACTGCCCACAAGAAGTGGCCAGTGTACCAAATGGATGTTAAGTCAACGTTCTTAAATGGTGACCTCAAGGAGGAGGTGTACGTGGCTCAGCCACTAGGGTTTGAGGCCCCCCATTCTAAGAACAAAGTGTGTAAACTGAAGAAGGCATTGTATGGGCTGAAACAAGCCCCCAGAGCATGGTACCAGCAGATAGATAGGTTCTTTTTAAACCTAAACTTCAAAAGATGTGCCTCAGATGCTAACTTGTATGTTTATAGGGATGGTAAAAAGTTTGTAGTGATTGTCCTATATGTGGACGACCTTCTTATTACAGGTGACTATGAAGATATGATCAACCAAACTCGAAAGGCTTTGAGTTCTGAGTTTGAAATGACAGACTTGGGCTTGCTGCACTATTGTTTGGGGATTGAAGTCTGGCAAGAGCCAGGAAAGATCTTCATCTCTCAGAAGAAGTATGCATGGGAGATCTTGAAGGCATTTGGCATGACCGAGTGCAAGGAGATAGCTACACCTATGGAGGTGAATGCAAAGTTATCCGTCGAGGATACATCAGCATTAGCAGACATTGGGAGGTATAGGAGGTTGGTCGGCAGTCTGATCTACTTGTGTAACACCAGACCAGATATCAGTTTTGCTGTTGGTGTTTTGAGCAGGTTCTCAAACAAACCTCATGAGAGTCATTGGAAGGCTGGGATGCGGGTGCTCAGATACTTGAAGAAAACTCTTGACTATGGTATCACATACAGTTTCGGAACTTCTCTTGTGGGGAACTGTGACTCAGATTGGGTAGGAGACATTGATTCCAGGAAGTCAGTTTCTAGTTATTGTTTCTCTTTGGGTTCAGGAATTTTCTCTTGGATTAGTAAGAAGCAACCAACAGTGGCATTGTCTTCTACCGAAGCAGAGTACAAGGCAGCTTGTTTTGCTGCATGTGAGGCCGTATGGTTGAGAAGGATTCTATGGCATATGGGAGTGCAGGATGAAGAACTAACTGTGCTGAGATGTGACAATCAGAGTTGCATCGCCATTGCCAAAAATCCAGTGTTTTATGCACGCACCAAACATATAGAGATCCAGTATCACTATGTGCGTGATTTGATGGAGGATGGGATAGTGGAATTGGTCTACTGTCCAACAGAGGAGAATGGAGCAGATATCTTCACCAAAGCACTTATGAAGGATCTGCTTCAAGTTCATCTTCAGAGACTCGGCATTGGGTCGAGGAGATAGTTCACCTATGGGTGGACATTGAGGGGGGGTGTTAGATATGATCAATGCCCCACCCTCATTAGGTGCTACCAATGATCCATGGTGCTCAAAGTTGTAAGGCCCCCATTATGAGGAGAAGCCAAATGTGAGCCCGGACATTGGTTGAGTCCTGACTTGTATATCAGATGAGGTCTATGTGATCGGATGGCAAAAAGGTGACTGTTGTGGGTCTAATCTTTGGGTTAGACGGAGTGGTTAAGCTGGTAGCAACTCGAGGCAGATTGCATTGAGTTGTGTGGTAAGGGAGTTAAACGGGGCCCCTATTGTGGAGGCTCATATGGTAGGTTGGTCAGCAGGCCGACCTAATGACCTTCACGGGCTATAAAGGCTAAACCCCTTCGCAGCCATCACTCACTAATCTTTCACCCAGTCAGAGTTGTTCCAGCTAGCCTTAAGCTCTTCGCCTATCTTCTGTCTAGATCGCCATCTAAGCTTCACATAGTGGAAGCGCACGGGTGGACAGAGCCATCTTTGTATCAGTTGTTTGAAGTTAAAGAAGTTACTGATCCTCCTCTTATCTGTTGTGTACTCTCTATCTCTTTCTCAGATTCTGTTCGCTGCGTCGTGTAATATTTTACAGATATAAGAAATAAATTGGGAGAGGGGGAAAATTGAGTGTATGAGAGAATGAGTGAATGAGAGTGAGATAGAGTGATCTCAAGTGAAAGAGGGGTAGGGATGAGAGATCTAGCGAGAGAGGTGTGAGGTTTAGTCTAAACTATAAACTTGCTCCTAGGTCACCAAAGACGTTGACATATTTATCGAGCTTATGATGCCAAGAACGACACATTACTTTTTCTTTTGATTGCATGTGATTCAATAGTAATGCTACATAAATAAAAATATATTGCTATTAATTAGAATGAAAAATGAAAAAAATAATATCATGTAATACCTTTTACTATATGTATAATCATGGTTTAATGATAATATGTTTAAAAGGTTTTATTTTGGATTAAGATAAATATCAATAGTAGTATACATATTACAATTTATTTATTTGTAAAAGAGATTCCTAAGCAATATTAAGATTATGAATATAATCCAAAATTATTCAAAACTCTTTAATTAAAGTTAGAAAATTTGTTTAAATTTTTCTTAACTAGAATTATGATTAGGAGAGCACTAAGGATTGAGATTAGGATGGTAAGGGTAAGGTTAGGGAGGATTGGTAGCATACATATGAGACTCTATTGTCACAACCCAATGACTAATAACTAGCCTAATATTTTAGATAACTAAACCATAAAGAAGTAAATTTTTCTTGTATTAAGAGACCTAGGCTATGTTTATACAAGCTAGAATCCAAATTAGGCTAGAGTAGATATGTATTAGCAAAATCTTCATTTATGCTTATAGTAGATTCACACTAAAGACATGCCATATAGGTAAAGAGGACTTGTTTAAAAGCTACACATATGCATCCTCACATTCCTATTTCACTTCAACTTAAAAGATATACTAAACTTAAGTCTAATGACATCATAAACTTAAGGGCTTAGGCTAATGGGCTTAGTTTACACTAAGCATTTTACACTCTAACTTAGATATACTAAACTTAAGTCTAATGACATCATAAACTTAAAGGCTTAGGATTTGGCTAATGGGCTTAGTTTACACTAAGCATTTTGTACTCTGACTTAGATATACTAATGTCTTCATCCAGTTTGCACAAGGGTGGACACAATTTTATGAGTGAGAGATGGATGCATTAAAGATTACATTCCCCTTGTACCCAATGCAAGACTCATGAGAGAAGTTAACTCATTTTGTGTATTAATCATGACTTTATCCATTATATGCACAACCATGAGCATTTCTTGATATATGGGACCATTCTCTATAGTCCATCAGCATCATGTACTCACTAAAAGTTAGTTTGGTTGTGTTGGCTATGTATGATTATTATAATGTAAACTATGTTGTCTATGGCACTATATATATAATTAAAAGGCTTCTTCTAGTGTTATTATTTATAGCTAGCAAATGGATGCTATCTAATATCAAAAGTGCAATACGCTAGTATTCAAAATAAATAACAAAAAAAAGACCGTGTGAGTAATCTAAACTAATATGCAACTATGTAATTTGTGAATCCTATAATCTCTAAGTACTAAGTTGTTTTGGCATGATATGGAGAGACTATAATAGAAAATCATGTTCAAAAAAGCTATATTTCTACTCTTGATTATGATGATATTTATATGTTCATGATGTCGAGATGGCAAGCTCAACACTGCTGACATTGATGATGAGTTGTTTGGCTACATGGGTCTGCACTAAGACAACAAATGTTGTGTGTACTTTTCTCTTAGAAGAGATCTTTTGTAGATATGGCTGTGTGGGAAAAATTACAGCAAATAGGGGTGAGTTGGATGCAGATGAAGCTCATGATTTCTTTGCACGGTTGGGGATAAAGTTTGCTTTAACTTCAGCCTATAATCCTAAAGGAAATGGAAAAAGTGAAAGAGGTCATCCACCTATTGTGAAGGCATTGGAAAAAGCATGTGGAGAGAAGGTAAAAGAGTGGCCGTGATTGCTCCCTTATGCTTTGTGGGCTGACAGAACAACTCATAGTGCCATTTTACAGGATATATGCCTGCAAAATTGATGTATGGTCAAAAACCTATCATGCTGATAAAAGAGATGACAGTCACATGGAGTGTACCTTGGGAGGAGGAGTTGAATCAAGAGGAGTTATTGGCCTTACGCATTAGACAGTTGGAAAGAAAGTCAGAAGACATAGAGGCAGCAATTGCAAAGTTAAGGGCAGCATGGATATAGAACAAGAAACGGTTTGACAAAAGACATAGACTGAGAGAACCAAGACCCATACAAGATGGGGATTGGGTATTGGCTCATGATAGCAGTTTAGACAACCAACATAGTGCCATGCGTAAAGTTTCCAAAAGATGGTTTGGACCCTATGTGGTAAGACAGGTGTTTAATAATGCTACTTATGCATTAAATGAACTGGATGGGACAACCATAAAACTTTTGGTAGGAGGGAAAAGAAGCAAATTATTCAAGAGGCGGGAATCTACTGCCTATGAGTTGCAAGAATTGGAAGAAAATGGTGGCCATGATACAGGGGATAGCCAGGAAGATATGGAAGATAAAAAAGCAAAGGATATGGTTATAGAGGATGAGGAGGACTCAGAATCCAGTGAAAATTAAGATTTTGGCACATACCGGAGGATGTGCAGGTTCAGAGGGGGTGGATATCGTGATGCTATGCGGACACAGTGTGAAAAAACATGGAATGCATCATCATCCAACTTCTTTATTGATCTAGAGAGTCAATGTGATCTCAGTCATTAGTACTAGTGTGAGTTGTATGGATTATCCAAAAAAACTAGATTTTTGAATAATTTTAGCTTATTTTTTATATTATTTATTGTAAGAATCTAAAAAAATCAGAAAAGCTTCTAGATTAGGATGGCATGCAAAAAGCAAGTTGCTTTTTCAACCAATTAAGGGATTTTTCATAAAAAAGACAGATTGGCAAAATTGTGTGCATCACAATCGTTGTTGACATGCTGAAAACTGCAGTTTGAACCGTGTAATGAAAGAAGCTGAGAGGAGAGAGAAGGAGAGCTGAGGAGAGAGAAAGAGAACAAGAAGAGAGAAGAAGACTAGAAGAAAAGAGAGAAAGAGAGAAGGGAGAAGGAAGCCATGGAAGCTGGAGATGAAGGTGAAGAGTATGATCTTGATAATAACTGGTTGCCCTAATCTGGGGCTCTTACACTTGAAATACCCCGGTCAGTGTGATGGGGTGTATAAACCCTAGTCGGTGTGTATCCCGCTTGTTACAATCCATCCCCACTCGAAAGGTTTTTGCCCTAAAAAACAAGGAGAAATAGAGGGGAGTGATGGGTGGGCTAAGGGAGGGTTACAGAGTACTACTCAAAGCCCTTTGACAATGAAAATTAGGTGTGGAGAGACTGGGGACAGCATGCAATCCGGAATCGGTCTGCTGAAGTAAACTGATCATAACTTTTGATAGGCAGCTCCAAATGAGGCGCACCATATATCAAAACGGAGCTTATGACGATTACTTTCAGCCTATGTAGAATGCACATGCATGTGATTTGAGTAAGTATAAAAATGTTCTAAAACAGTGTGCAGTCTACGAGCAAAGGGTGGGAAATTTGGGGCATGACCGACTAGTCTTCCAGCCCATTGGGGTTCACGAAGGTAGGGAAATTCATTGAGGATGGTTGCTGGGCACTAAGAGGCTTCTTCCAAGGGTAGGCCTTGCCATTTGATGAGGTATTCTTTGATGGATCAGGATCGTAAGTGCTTATCTCACTGCCCAATGATTGCTTCAGGGACATATTGAGTGATGCCCTCTTCATCTATGGGGGGAAGTTCTTCCACATAGTCCATTAAGGAGCCTACAAAGGGTTTCAGCTGACTGACATGAAACACATTGTGGATTTTGGTGATAGGGGAGAGTTCTAAGCGGTAAGCCAAGTCACCAACTCTCTTCAGGATTCGGTATGGGCCATAGAAGCGATGGGCTAGCTTATTACTGCTGCCCTCTTTGAGAGTTGAGTAGCAGGACTTAGGCACTTTCAAAATGACCAATTCCCCCTCTTAGAATTCCAAGTGCCTTCATTTTTCATCACCATAGAGTTTCATGTGTGTTTGGCTCTTCTGAAGATTCATTTTGCATTGCTGAAGTAAAGCTTGCATGCGATCCAATTCAGCTTGACTCTGAGGGTTGATCTTATCAGTAAACAAGACTATAGGAAGGGGAACCCTAACCCTATACCCGTATAAGGCCTCAAAAGGAGAAACTCCAATACTAGAGTGTGTGGAGTTATTATATGCAAACTTAACTAAGTGAAGCCACGTATCCCAATTGTGTTGTACATCATGGCAAAAGTGCCTCAAATATGTCTCAAGCCGTTTTTTCACTCTCTCAGTTTGGCCATCAGTCTGAGGGTGGTACGCAGTGGATGGAGAAAGCTTGGTCCCCATGGAGGTGAAAACTATCTGCCAAAAGTTGCTCATAAACTTTGCATCCTGATCATGTATTATGACTTGTGGTAAGCCATGCATCTTAAAGACATTTTCCATAAACTGAGTGGCCACCTGAGAGGCAGTATATTGGATCTTAGTGGGGATAAAGTGGGCAGCTTTGGTGAGGCGATCAACTACCACATAGATATTGTTCCACCCTTTCTTAGTTGTAGGAAGGCCAGTGATAAAGTCCATTGTGATGTGAGTCCATTTTCCTTCAGGGATAGGGAGAGGTTGCAAGAGGCCAGCGGGCCTGAGTGTACTATCCTTGTTCTGTTGGCATGGAACACATTTGGTCACAAAATCCTTGACGTCCCTCCATAAGCCTTTACAATGAAAGCTCTTGGCAATCTTGTCATAAGTTTTGAAAACACCCAAGTGACCGACAATGAGGCAAGAATGCATTTCTTCCGTGATCTTGTACATGAAGGGGGAGGTGTGCGGGATGACAATATTGCCATGGGACCAAATAAGGCCATGCTTGAGCTGATATTGGGAGTTTTTAGTCATGACCCTGTTAACCATCAGATGAACAAGGTGGAAATTCTGGAAAAGCTAAAGCAGAAGAAAAAGGCCAAGGCAAAGTGAAACGGAAGACAAAGGCGCGCCAAGAAAAATCTAGAAACACAAGAAGCACAGAAAAGTTCCAAATAAGGGAAAAAGGTGCACAGGGAAAAGCGCAAGTCAATACTTTTGTAAAAGAGCGCAAGCGCATCATGATTTAATTTAAGGAGCGCCGGGCTCTCACCCGTGCAATTTGTAAATGTAGACGGGCGGTGGAAAGGAAGCTAGGAAGATAGAATGACAATGGGAAAAAGAGCCGGCCATGTAAAAAAGGGGATAAGGGATGACCGCCCAAAAGGGATTTAGGGTTTTGTATATAAAGTTGAAAAGTGAATGAAAAGCTCATTCTTGTGTGTGGCCAAAGCTTCTTCTTCTTCTTCTCTTGTTTCTTACCTTCTTGCTTGTGCTTGAGTGAGGGATTGAGGGAGTGTGAGGGAGTGTGTGTGTGAGAGTGAGGGATCGTGAAGAAGAAGCTCCCCATTGTAAAAGATGCAGGATCTAGAGCATGGCAAAGGCGGAAGCTATGGAGGATGGAAGATAAAGACACAACTCATGTTGACATGACAATGTAGACAACTGTTACACAAGTGAATTAGGTTTCAAGATTGAGACTTGAACTCATAAAAATAATCTTGTATATGGACAACAATGACACAGACACTTGACACAAGAGACAAGTACTATTGCATTATCATCATATGAAAGTGATAGTTCAAGTACATCATTATATAGAGTTCTTTGGTAGCACTTAACATCCACTGTGCATATGGGATTTTGTCTATCTTCCTAGAATGGACTGCATCTTCCTAGCCTAGTTGTCCTATACAAAGGGACTAGAGTAGGTGTGATTGCAAGTATCTCAACACTCCTCCTCAATCACAATCAAAAGTATAAAGTGTGTAGAGGCTTTAGTAAAAGCAACACCTGTAAAGTGTGGGCACACCATAAACATGGCAAAACACCAGAGGCTATCGCAGAAAAGGCTAAGTGTGGGTACCATAAACATGATGGACATCCAGAGGCTGTAGCAGGGGCCTTACAAAGTGTATAGAGGCTGTAGTACAAGGATAACTAAGGAGTTTTACAAGTTTAAGTTTGAGACATTAGGGCTAGGAAACACAAAACTAAAAAAGTCTATCTGAATAGAAGGACTGATCAGGTTTGTCCTTCTCCTGGTGGTCTTCTTCTTCTTCTTCCTTTGCTCCATTTTCTTCTTCTTCTTGGACTGCAACTAGATAGGCCTTTTGGGACCTCTTTCTTGCGTGGCAGAACTTCTCAGTGTGTCCGGTCCTTTTGCAAAAGTCACAAAAGAGTTGATCCTTCTTACCTTTGTACCTGTTGCCAACATATAATGCATGCTCATCTCTAGAGGTACTTGATTCTTCCTTAGTTTTTAGCTTCTTTTCGTCTTCTAACAGTGATGCCTGGATATCAACAAGTTCAGGATTTGGCATGTTGATTAAAGTTGTTGATACATTATTATATTCAGGAGGCAAACTCTTAAGTAGAACACCAATGCAAACATCTTCTTCCATTTTAATGTCCATTCCTGCAAGTTAGGTTAGAAGTCCTTCCATGTAATTTAGATGTGTGGCAAGTGATGTGCTGGACTTCATTTCAAGCCTGAAAAACTCAATCAGGAGACCATACTTTGATGATTTAGACTGTGCACCGAACAAGGTGTCAAGTCTCTTCCATGTATCCTATGAGGTCTCACAGTTATCCACATGGTGGATATAGCTATCCTCTAGCTCCAGTTTGATAATGGCTTGGGCCTTATCATCGTTCTTTTGCCAAGTTACAGCAAGATCTGCATCACAAGGCTTCTTTTCTTTTCTAGTGGTAATGGCCCAAAGGCCCTTCTTCATCAGGATGAGTTTGATGCGGGTCTGCTAGGTGTGAAACCTGACTCCTTTGAACTGAGCAGTTGGAGAGTCTTTACCCATGTTAGACTTACGGAAACAGTAGAAAATCAACTTCAGAATTTTGAGATTTATCAGTGGAAGAGCAAATTACAATGTGTCAAGAGACACAAGTAATGACAGTGTGAAAACACACTATGCGGAGACTATGTCTGTGTTAATGTTGAGCTTAAATCTTCTTTGTTCAAGGTCGTCGATCCTTCTTCAATATTTCCAGGTTCTTCCCCTCCTTGATTTGATTCTGGGACAATAGTTCAAAGTGGTAGTGTGTTGCTCCAAGTGGCAGGAGAGAGAAAATAATGAGATTTTTGAGCTTGAGTGGAAAATTGGCTATGGTGGATTTTAGGGTTTCATGACAGGGGCCTGGTTTCTTTGCTGATTGCAGAAGCTATGGTTGATCATTTTCAAATTTTTTTTAATGGAAATGTAGCTCTTTTAAAGGCCTATCAAAGCCCTATGATCCTCGTCTAGATCGCGGCCTGTAGCGATGGCGGCACCATCTCGATCATCAGCAGGCGCAATTCAGCCAGGTCCTCACAATTTCGTGAATGCTAGAGCAAAGGGTGATCAATGTCTTGTTGTGTTGTGCCATGATGAAGCACCCTGATGTAAGGAATGATTCCTTAGAAGGAAGAAAGAGGAGATATGCTCTGTGTTGGGAGATCCAGGGACTCCAATCAAGGTATGTCCTATAGGTCACAGATGTAGGGTATGGCAATGACTAACAATTTGAGCAATGTTGAGCTATGGAGTGGCCAATGTCAAGCTCTTAAGTGATACAGAGAAGCCTTGGGAGTCAAGGAACAAATGTCCAAAAGAGAGTAGGTTCAGACATGACCTATGGAGAGAGATTCAGGAGCTTCAAGTTGACAGGGTGCTGCTGGCTATGGCTACCACAAGGTCAAATGGAGAAGAAGGAGTAGAAGATGAGCTCCTAGACTTAGCCTAAGCTAGACTGAGCTCAAGATGAGCTAGATGAGAGTACAATGGAGCTGGAGGAGCAGTGCCATGCTTGACTGTGCTCTGATACCATGTAAAAAATGTGGGATCTAGAGCATGGCAAAGGTGGAAGCTATGGAGGATGGAAGATAAAGACACAACTCATGTTGACATGACAATGTAGACAACTGTTACACAAGTGAATAAGGTTTCAAGATTGAGACTTGAACTCATAAACACAATCTTATGTATGGACAACAACGACACAGACACTTGACACAAGAGACAAGTACTATTGCATTATCATCATATGAAAGTGATAGTTCAAGTACATCATTATATAGAGTTCTTTGGTAGCACTTAACATCCACTATGCATATGGGATTTTTTCTCTCTTCCTAGAATGGACTGCATCTTCCTAGCCTAGCTTTCCTATACAAAGGGACTAGAGTAGGTGTGATTATAAGTATCTCAACACCATCTTCTCTCTTCATCTTCTCTTCTCTTCTCTTTTCTCGCACGGCTATGGAGGATGGAGCTTGATGGAGAGGGCTTGAGGTTGCTTGAGCTTGCCGCAAGGATTGTGGAGCTACCAGAGTGCAAGAGAGAGGAGGGAACTCGATCGAGCATCAAGGTAAGCTAACTACACCTGTAAGGTAGGCATTACACGTCAGCTATGTGAGAGGTAGCCATGGCCGCTCGGCTTGAAACGCTTGATCAATAAAAGCAGTCCGTAGGTCTATAGGTAGAGCTCCATAGCTCCCCTCCATTTTGGTTTTGTTGCCGGGACAGACAGAATTGAGCCATGAGCGCTGGGCGCATCGAATCGAGTATGGAAGTAGGGTTTGCAGCCCAAACCGGTGCTCAAGATAATTAGGAGATTAAGGAGGTTTTAATCCTTGGAGCAAGTAAGTATTTTGATTTTATGTTGAATATTAGAGTAGGACCATCCATCTCTATCTCTATTTTTTATTTATGTTGCATTAGGTTAAGATTAGGATAGGAAAAGAAGGAAAACAGAAGCGTTCTCCTATTGCTGGAAACAAGGAAATAGGGACACAGATTCAGATTTCTAGCTGGAAGAGTATGAGGGATTAATTTCTGAGGTTACAATAGACTGGGATGGGGCAATAAGAGGCTCAGGGAACCAGGAAACACCACATTTGACATTCTGCCTTTTGAGAAGGGAGAGAGCTGCAGGGAGATTGCGAAGTGCTGATCGATTCGAGCACCACATCGCTTCAAGGTATGCTTGGCAGTTCCCTCTATTGCTTTGCACCTATTTGGAAGGCACGACACGATTCCGTGGAGTAGGCGTTAACCTTGAGGCATCGCACGCAACCTACGGGCCGTCGTCTGTGCCGTCAGACCACTCTGTCCGAGTCCCAGAATAGGACTGCTCGAATTTTGGAGTCGAACCGTCTGACTCCGAAAATCATACCACTTTTTTCGATCTCCAGAATTGGACCACTCCAAAAATTGGACCACCTCGTCCGACTACTAAAATCGGACCCAATGTCAAATTCGGACCCAATGTCAAATTCGGACCACGTGTCCTATCGCAGGAGTTGGACCACCCTATCCGACTAGGGAAATCGGCCCTCGAACGGGCTGAATCGGGGATTCGGCCCTCGGACGGGCTGAATCGGGGATTCGGCCCCTATAACTCGGACTTGTTGGGCCAAATTTGGATTTTTTCAAATTTTAATCCATAGACGTGAAACTGACCTAGAGACCATTTAGAACCGAAACCATACCATAGATCGATCTCACTGGGCTGAAACTTAGAGCAAGTAGTTCAAAATTTGGCTATAAACGGTCCTCCAAATTGTGCATGGTGTTTACTATAACGGCCCTGCGGGGCTGGGGGAGACTGCCCCCCCTGAACCCCCGTAGAGGGGGCTCTGCCTCCTCCGCACCTCCCCCAAGTACGTTGGAGAGAAAACACGTGTCATGACAAGTCCTCCAAATTGGACCCTAGTGTAGTAATGGCTCTACACGAGCATGGATTCTCACTTGCAAAAGAGCAACCAAAAGCCCATACCCGAACAGAGAGGAATAGAGACCCTAGAACATCAATGGGCCAATCTAGCCAACAAGGGCAAAAAGGACACACTGCAAAAACACATATGTGTTGCATTTGGACTGCATCTAGTCAAAGCGGAAAGCAACAACATCAAGCTACAATAGCGAGAATGACTAGATATGACAGTCCTGATGATAGATGCTCCTTGAATAGCACTGCACTGATGATCCAAGACATCAGTGGAGAATCCACATCTGGTCGTGCAGTTGGGGACTCAAGGGCATTTTTCAGAAGGCTTAAATTTACAATCCAAGACCCAGAAGATGAAGACATAGTACCACTTGCTTATCTTAGGGTCAAACTCACCGTGAAAAGAGAGCATACTATCGATGCTCTGATAGATGAAGGACCTGATTTTAATATCTTGACCTATGAATCATGGACCCTACTAGGCCAACCAGAGCTCACACTGACTAATGCAACTCTTAGCCCTTACGAGGGACACCCACAAGTACTCATAGGGAAGTGCAAAATCCTTGTGACAATTGAAACTGAAAGCTTTCCTATCCTATTTCATGTTCCTCCAAATAGTGCTAATTACGGGAAGGAAACCCTCTTAGGAAGACCCTTCAAAAGGGCAACCAAGTGTGAGGCTGACTATGTAGCACAAAGGATACACCTGACACTACCGGGTGTGAGGATAGTCACAACCTTTAGCAAGGGTGACCTCATCAAACCTCGATGGAAAGGCAAAGAGGGTGCTGACATAACAGTCAAGTCTGCTAACGAGAGCAAGGACTTGTTGGAAGAGTTGATACAAGCACAAGTCGAACAACGAGAACCAGTGAGTAAGGCCATGCCTGAAATAAGAAGGTCAAGAGACAATGCCAAGGATGGGCTTTGGACTTAACAAATATTGTAGAAGACCCCAAAAGAAGCCCAAGCCTTATAGACGAAGGCATGGATGGAGGGTCAGCACAATGCCACGATGGATATCCAAAGCATTGCTACGTGCCCAAGGGTATTACGCAGGTTAAAGATGGATTTGAGTGCCAAAATCCCTTGCTAAACCTCCCTTGTCGACTAAAGGCCAAATTGTATCAAGAGCAAAGAAGCGTAGGAGGAGATCTAAACAAAAAACCAAGTCTCGAGTCAACAACAATGGAGTGATTGAGCCCCTCATGGTCAAAATCAGGAAACCAAACGGGACCAATCGGAGGGTAGATCCTCAGCCTAACGTGCTTGACAAGCAGATATCAGATGTAATCATTGAGGATACGCAAAAGCCACTAGTGCCCAAGGAGCCTTTGATTCCCCAAGAGGATAGCAGGCATCATAGGCACAACATTGCTCATGGCAAGGGTAAATGCTCAACAAAGCAAATAGCAAAATCATCTAACAGCCATGATTAAATCTCCCAGCCAGTGTCAAAGCCACTTAGGAGTCCCAAGTCTCCTACACCCTCTTCCCCTAAACGGACACAGAAAGCACAACAATCGTCAAGTGTAGCTACTCAATCCCAATCTCTACCTACATCAGAGCTTCCAAATGTCCAAGAGGCAGGACATGACACCACCCTTATCTCTCAACCTAAGGATATGCCTGTGCAATCCACCATGGCTAGCTCAACTGATACTTGATCTACACAAGTGAATGCTCTAAGGGCAACAAAAGACACGATCACTTCCAATCGACCTAAGGACTTGACACCGCAATCCACCAATAATAGCAAGTCCATTGAACTAGCTGCTACTACTTCCAATCGAGGATCACATCAGTCAGAGCCCTTGGCCATGACAATGCCCCTTGCGGAACGTGTCCTTAGTAGTTCACCTATGGAGGAGGTGTCACAACCAACTTCATTGACAACTCTAGCACTTCCAAAGCGCCTAAAGTCTAGGGTGGAGAAGTTAAACAAAAGGGAAGAGCTAGACACTCCGAAAAGGGAGGCAGTTGTACCCTCACAACCTAGCAAGGCTATTCAGCAGGCCACGGCTATGTCCCATAAGGACACACTAGAGAAAGAGAACACTGAGCCCCAACCAAGTACATCAACAGTTGACCTAGTCCAGGGTCCTGAGTCATTGAGAGATACACCTTCACTGACCAAGAAAAAGAGGAAAAAACAGCGAAAACAACAGCAGTTTACAAGTGGTTGTGGACCCAAAGAACATTGACACCAAGAGTGTTGGAGAGCTAAGGAATAAAGCATTGAGTCCATCCACCAATGACCCCATTGATGCCTCTCTTAATCGAGGTGAAGCCTTAGACACATCCGTGTGCTCTGAAAAATCAAAGCAGTCGTTACCATCAACGGTTGCTTGCAACACTCAATCCACCGACAACAGAACTCGCATTGACCAATCAAGAGTGGATACAACGCTGTCACAATAGGATGACAAATTTATACCAGTCACATCCAAGGAGAACCATGATGGAATAACGAAGCCTCAGGAGAAACATGGAAACCCCAAGAGCATAAGAAATCCTAGCGTTGATCAATCTTGCTCGTAGGCCTGAGCCCCCAGCTATGCTAAAGCCTAGGCAAACTTCTAGAACCTTGCATGAGATAGCAACTGAGCAAGCCCTCGTTGAACATAGAAGTGTTGCAGAATGCTTAGCCGAGTTGGATGCTAAGCTCAAAGTGTTCGCACGTGTCTATGTCCTGGCAGACATGGGCGCATTCCCTAAAGAGCAGCTTGAAGAATACTTGCTATTTCCCTTATCTTGGGAAGAGCAAGAACATCTTGACGAGCACTATAACAGGCTCTTGCATGAACACATGCGACTTATCTCTGACGAGGAAGCCGAGGAACTACGCTTAACTGTAACATTCAATGATGTGCTATGCCAACCAAATCTCTTAGAGATAGAGCAACTAAAGCGACAATCAGAGGGTCGAAGTCAATTTGAACAACGTTGGTGTGAAAACCGCGTTACAGTGGCCGAACTAGCAGCCCAGATCATGACAGTCTCAGAGGAGCAATTGGCCAAATGGCGGTCTCAAAGAGACCCAACCTATGTGGCACCAACTTCCTTTCGAGTGCTGATTGCCATTCGGGGTACAAACTTAGCTGAAACTAGCCAAGAGAACTCTCTGTCTGATAAGGTCCTCACTGAGGAGGAGTTACATGTTGCTAGTAGACTCGGACAAGGTTCCATGCTACTCGATGTTGCAAAATATCTATCAGTATTGAGTAAGCTGCCACGAGTACTAGATGTGTGTGCCACACTCCACTACAATCCGGAGTCCTACACTTGGCTTTTATCCTCATGAAGTGACATGGATTCGTAGATATGTATATAAATAAACAATGACTTTTGTGACCCTGTATAGACAATATCAACACACACAAGCAATGATAGTCAAGCACAGGGAGAAGAGTTGGGTTCAACAGGCTAAGCTCCTCAGGTCCTCCTCTCACCACACATTTAGAAGCTATGTGACCATTCCTGCCTCCAGGTGGAGGGCATGCAACCCTCATTACCACCATAGGAAGCCCTAACCAACATCTCTGATGGTGTAGACAGGGTACCATCCCTTTCTATACACCTTTCCCCCTTTCCGATCTATCCTTCCGAGGATGAGCCCTACCCCACTCCATGATAACCAGTCCATGCAACTTAGCATGAGCCAAGATCTACTAATGACTGGAGGCCAAATGAACATCATCATGGGGGCCATCCCTCTACAACAAACACTGCATACCTCACCTCTCCCCTTCTCGTCATGTGCACTTGATAACCCACTGTATAATCTCTTCCATGCAAATAGTTTTATCCTGCCTCAAGGCCTAATCCTCGGTTTGCATATTGCAAGTCCCCCTACGGTAGCCGACATGGAGCATCTAGTGCAGCTGGCTTGCAAGGACGCTATTCGCCGTCGAAGGGAGCATGTAGCAAAGCTCCTCCACCGGAACGCAACATACCTACCCTTAAAAGGTATGCAAAGAAACGAGGCCCCAAGCAACACCGCCCCGGATATAGGCCAAAAAATCCCAAGGCCAGGGAAATAGACGCTCAAGGGAGCACATGGGGCATGGCAACACCAGTCGTGCAGGCTCCCACCAGACGCTCAAGCACCAGGTGTTCAAAAGAGGAGAGGGCAGCTTGAGACAAGCAGGAATTTGACGCATTGTTTAAAAGCATTCTGGAAACACTTGCGGCCAGGGACTACACCATTCAGGTCCTGGCCGAAATTTTCCCCGCCTAGCCTCACAAGAGCCCCTCACCAGCACAGCCTCAATCACCCGACCACCCAGACTTGCCTCGCCTTGTACAAATAGAGTAGCCCCATGTTGTATAAAAGGCTTATCAAATGCTACCTGGCCATGACTTTTTGTCTTTAAATGTACAAACTTTTCATATTTGCGTTTAATAAAGTGTATCTCCCCATCTCAATAACTTCTTCTCTAACAACGAGGCTAGGGCACAATCATCACTGTAATATCCATTTCCTAAGCCTTCGAAGCTTGACATTCCCCAACCCATTGAAAGGCTGCTAGCCTCAACATATTGCAATGGTTGTACTCAGGCAAGTCCAAAAAAAAAGCACAAGAAAAAGAAAACGAAAAAGGAAAAAAGAAAAGAAAAGAAGAAAAAAATATGAAGCACCCACGATCATAGCACAGCATGTAGGGGTCCTCAAATTAGGCACGTCCAATGACCTTCGTCGGCTGGCTCTGTCCCTAGTCCCCTAGCCCTTTAGCATCACCCACAATTGTTCAGGGCACATCAAGGGAAGGACATGCCTAGGGAGTTTGCCTCGCCTATGGTTAGACTTGTCACCCTAACCCATTCGCACGATTCTCTCTTGCACTCTACCTTAATACCATTGCAATCAATTGTGGTAAGCACCACACGAATGGCCATGAAAAGTGCATCGTCCTCATCAAGCAAGTCCAATAGCTCCTAGCTACCGAAAGTGTGGTGTCCTTGTGTTCAATTATGCTACGTCGTGCAGTCACAATGCAAAGGATGTCTCATACACCTTCACATGTACTTCTTCTCAACATGGACAACTTTGCTTTATCCACACATTGTTACGAGAAACCATCCCGCAATCTTCTAACTACGTAATATCTAAGTATGCACGAGCACTCACATAATATCTACACCGAAATATATACACAGTTTGGGTCCTCAAGTGCAGGACAATACTCTCAGCTTGCTTAGAGTTCAACCTGTCTCCTAAACTAAGTGAACTATGTCTTGTGCATGATAGAGAAGACTATCACTACCCCTAGGGCGAGACCAACTATGAGAGGTTTTCAATTGTAGGTATTGAAGACTCCAACGAAAGTGTCGTTCGCTCTTCATTGACACCTAATCCTGAATTCTTATCCTTTATCATCCTACAAGCCTGCCAAGAATCGTCATGTGCAGAATCCCCAACAAACCAACACTTGTGCTAGCCATCAGTGCAATCCCCACAACAAAGAACAGCCCTACCACCAACTCCAACAACCCTACCACCAGCCACCTAGGCCACCAACATGCCCCCAATGACCTTCCTCCACACCACCACCGACACTCCTCCTCGGCAACCATCAATGCCCCTTCCACCCATGTCTTCAATGCAGGCCAAAGCCTGCTACCTACAACGATGAGTGCCATGGGACAGGCACTCGTCTAGGAGGGGGGTAATGTTAACCGTTAGACAAACAAGGTGGAAATTCTGAAAAAGCTAATGCAGAAGAAAAAGGCCAAGGCAAAGTGAAACAGAAAACAAAGGCGCGCCAAGAAAAATCTAGAAACACAAGAAGCACAGAAAAATCCCAAACAAGGGAGAAAGGCGCACAAGGAAAAGTGCAAGTCAATACTTTTGTAAAAGAGCGCAATCGCATCATGATTTAATTTAAGGAGCGCCGGGCTCTCACCAATGCAATTGGTAAATATAGACGGGCGGTGGAAAGGAAGCTGGGAAGATAGAAGGACAATGGAAAAAATGGCCTAGGCCACAACCGGCCATGTAAAAAAGGGAATAAGGGGATGACCGCCCAAAAGGGATTTAGGGTTTTGTATATAAAGTTGAAAAGTGAATGAAAAGCTCATTCTTTTGTGTGGCCAAAGCTTCTTCTTCTTCTTCTCTTGTTTCTTGCCTTCTTGCTTGTGCTTGAGTGAGGGATTGAGGGAGTGTGAGGGAGTGATGAAGTGAGTGTGTGAGAGTGAGGGATCATGGAGAAGAAGCTCCCCATCTTCTCTCTTCATCTTCTCTTATTCTCTTCTCTTCTCTTTTCTCGTGCAGCTATGGAGGATGGAGCTTGACGGAGAGGGCTTAAGGTTGCTTCAGCTTGCCGCAAGGATCATGGAGCTACCGGAGTGCAAGAGAGAGGAGGGAACTCAATCGAGCATCAAGGTAAGCTCACTACACCCGTAAGGTAGGCATTGCATGCCGACTATGTGAGAGGTAGCCATGGCCGCTCGGCTTGAAACGCTTGATCAATAAGTGATCCGTAGGTCTCAGGGTAGAGCTCCGTAGCTCTTCTCTAGACCCCATGCTGTAATTTTTGAAATGTGTGGTTGAAATGATCATCTAACAAGTAAGCCTCTTGGAGTTCTTCAACCTAATCACTATGCAATTTTGAGATAGAGGACACTCTGCATGCCCACATTCGAGAGAGAGAATCAACCACAATATTATCCTTGCCCCGCATGTGTGAAATGTCAAAGTCATAGTTATGCAAGGTTTCCACCCATCGCCTTTGCTTAGGAGTCAAAGTAGACTGAGTCAAGAAGTATTGGAGGACTCGATGATCGCTTTTCTCTTGGAATACAAATAGTGGTGCCATTTCTTGATGGCATGGAGGATGTCCAACATCTCTTGGTCATATACATTCATTTGCACCTCCTTCTTATCAAGCTTGCGGCTTTCAAATGCAATCACACCATTCTCTTGCAACAATACTGCGCCAATACCCCAGCCAATGGCATCACAATGAATGGTAAATAGCTTAGAGAAGTCAGGACAAACAAGGAAGGGGGCTGAGGTAAACGCGTCCTTTAACTATTTGAAGCTATAATCCGCATCAATGGCATCCCAAAAGAATGACTCTTTTTTTAAGCGATCAGTCAAAGATGTTGCAATGGTGGCATAGTGCTGAATGAAGCATTTGTAGAATGAAGAGAGACCAAGGAAGCCATGCAAAGAAGTGGTGGTGGAAGGAGTGGGCTAACACATTGCACCTTTTTTGGGTCAGCCTGTATACCATTTTTGCACACAATGTGTCCCAAGTACTCCACAGATGTCTGCATGAATATGCATTTGCTCTCCTTAGCAAAGAGTCGATGCTCTCTCAATATGTCAAACACCCTCTGAATATGTGTAAAGTACTCCATACATGACTTGCTATAAATGAGGATGTCATCAAAGAAAACAAGCACGAACTTGAACAAAAAGGGCTGGAGGATTTCATTCATGAGGCTTTGAAAGGTGCCATGGGCATTAGTCAACCCAAAAGGCATCACAAGAAAATGGTAAAGTCCACGATTAGTCCTAAAGGCCGTTTTGACCTCATCTTCTACCCACATACTAAGCTGATGGTAGCCACTTTTAACTCATCCAGCAAATCATCAATCCATGGGATGGGGTAGCGGTTCTTCACTGTAATTTTGTTCAAATCTCTGTAGTCAATGCACATGCAAAAGGAGCCATCTTTCTTTTTGACTACTAAGAGGATAGGGGATGCATAGGGGGAAGAACTTAGTTCAATGAAACCCATCTCCACCAACTCCCTAATTTGCTTTGCAACCTCTTCACGCTCACATTTGGAGAGTCTATAGGGGGGTTTGTCCACTGGCTTGGAATAGGGCTCTAGGTCAAGTGGGTGGTCCACTTGTCTCTTAGGAGGGAGGGATGTAGGCATCTGAAACAAGTCATTGTATTCCTCAAGTAAGGCCTACAAGGCCAAGTCATGAGATACTGTGAAGGGCTTATCAGAACTGTCCTTATTTAATTGCAAAACAAAGATTTGTGCACATTTCTTTATAAACTCCCATTTGAGTTGCTTTGTTGTAATGAGCTGAAAATCAGCATGATCTCGAACTCCCTCAAGGTGGATAGGCTATCCATGCATCATAAACTCCATGTAAAGCTAAGAGAAGTCCATAGAAATTTTCCCCAATTGTTTCAGTCAATCACAGCCCAAGACAACATCAATGGGGCCCATATCTAGGGCAATCAGATCAACCAGTGCCACATAATTTTCAACCAGACATAAGGGAACTGCAGGACATACATGTGTGCTGATTTCTTCTTCTCCATTTGCTACTTGGACCTTCAAGGGGTGGTGTAATGCCATAGGGGTACATTTCAACCAATCAATTGGCTGATTTATTAACAAAACTATGAGCGCTTCCACTATCCACAAGGATAAAAACATGCTTTACATTGATACTGCCTTGAATGCGAAGGGTACTAGGGTTGTGGGAACCCGTCCAAGCATCCAAGGAGATCGAGCAAAGGGAAGTGGGAGGTGGGTGGGATGTTAAATCAAGTATCTGTGAGGGAGCACCACCCGGGTCAAAGGGAAACCCATCCTCCGGGTCATAGGACTGCTTATGATCAACATCCTCTGTGGGCTCAGCCTGATCAATGGCTAGGTCATCCTCCTCATTGTGCCAATCTTCCATGACATACATGCTATGAACTTTAACCTTAGTTGTCTAGTAGGGGAATTTGGAGGCATGATCAGTAGTGTACTTATCTCCACACTTAAATCATAGGCCCTTTTCTTTCAGTTCCTTCACAACATCTGGGGAGATGAACCGTTGACTATTGGATCCATGGGAAGGTGATGCAGTGGACTGTTTATTTTCAGCATACCTTTTTTCAGCAGTAGAGCCCGATGCTGTCCCAAAAGTGCCCATTTTTCTTTCAGCTAGGAAGGCGAGGTAAGTGGGTACTTTGGGGCTGTTATTAGGCATAGAAACGCCTTGAAAACCACCTTCATATGGGGTTGATCATGAGGGGATGCAGGGAGGTCCAACACCTTGCTGAAAATGCTCATTCTTATGGTACTTTCTTGCATATCTCTCAGCCAATTTGATTGCATCAAATAGTGTAGTAGGTTTTTGGGCCATGACATGAGTCGATAGACTTGGTTCCACCAACCCATAGATGTACTTGTGCAATTTAGCATCATCACTAATGTTTTCCACATACATGGTTAAGTTCATGAACTGATTTGTGTAGTCACGTGCAGTGAGATTACGTTGGTCAAGAGTGTACCATCATCTTTCTAACCGTTCTTTTTCCACAGGGGACACAAAAACTTGGACCATATGCATTTTGAAATCTTCCCAATCAATGAACGATTGATTCTCCCGATTGATATAGCGCCACCAAGTGTGGGAAAAACCTTCCAAATAGAGAGAAGCAAAAAGTATTTTTTGATCATCAGTGTGGGGGTAGATGTTGAAGTAGGACTCCAACTTGGACATCCATTCTTCCAGGTCAGATGGTGAGGGGGATTGCCCATTGTACTTTGTTAGGATGACCTTGTCACATAGATCATAGGGGCCATGCTGCCCATGAAATCCTTGCTGTCCATGCAACCTATGGTGGCCATACATGCCCTGCTGTCCACACATCCCTTGTGGTGCATTAAGCCCATGTTGTCCATTATAACCATGCTATCCATGATTGCCAGGCTAGCCATTTGTACCATAATGTTCTTGATGGGGCTGATTCGTATGGGGTGCATGGGGGCTCCTAGGTAGAGTGGGTGAAATTCGACCCAAGGTGGGAGAAGGCCTCAAGTGAATGTTGCCGGCATGGTGGATGGGGGAATTCAATAGGGGCTCATCATGCATATGAGAGGGTTCCCCGATCTCATAGGTAGAACGGGAAATTCCCTTAGCGCCAAGTATACCCTGTGGGCCATGCGACGGTTCCTGATGTGGAGGACATCTAAACTCACGTCTAGAGTCATTGGTCTTCTCTTGGGATGAAGCAGTCGCTAACTGAGCAACAAGAGTAGTGAGCTGTTCCAAGGTCTATTGAGTCTTTGAGTTTGAGATAGCCATGTGCTTGATCACTTCATCAAACTTGGACATCATTTGGCGGTGGTTGGTGACCATATCATTGTGGCGTTCCATATAACGGAGCTCATGTTGGCAGAGGGTGTGATTGAGAAGGGTATACGGGTCCGTTTTAGGCATTTCCTCTTGTATGCCACCATGGTAATCTTGCACTGAGCTTGGTTCCTCATTCATGGAGGTCCAGGAGTCTGTATTCTCCCTCTGGAGTTCCTCTTGGGCCTTGCTTTTGACTTTTTGGCCAGCCATCTGGATGCAGTCCACAGGACCTACTGTTAATAAAAAGGGCGTAACTCTTTGTAGGAAACTCCGATTGATGAGGTTTTGGACTCAAGTCGAAGGGGACAATGGCCTCTTCAAGATGAGCTATTAACCTTTATGACAGAAAATGATCAGATATTTCTATGAGGGGTTTACAGTGCCTATCCTAGAGCGGTCTGCATCCTGTCCGCAGTGACCCTAGTGCACAAAAATGGGCATAACTTTCACATCATAGCTCCGATTGGGGAGGTTTTTAATTCAAACCAGAGAGGACAAATCCCTCTTTGAGGTGAGCTATAGGGTTCACCCCCAGATTTAGGACACAAATTTTCTGCAATGGGATCTTTGTGACAGTCTTGCAAGACTGTGACCAAAAACATTGCCTGTCCCTTAGTACCAATGTCTTACATGGATAGAGCATAGTTCAAGGGACCTGATATACCACATCAATATCATCTTGAGCATATTTAACATAATCCCAAGCATCATTGCATACCCATCAACTCTGCCATTAATGCATAAGTACATTCACTGCCATACATCTCCTTTGATCGCATGTACTTCAAGTGTCATACATGGGTGTCATTAGCATTGTGGGGTATCCAAGAAGGATCATTGAGATAGGGGAGTGGAGCTCATGGAAGTACCTACACCTGCATACAAATATTGGGCTCTGGATCATTGGGAGGTGGGCAAAGTTTCCCTTGGATCGGGTTGTGCACCCCTTCAAGGTCTTAAGTGGTAAGGGAGGGTAACCTCTCTTTTGTCTTACCACCTCACCTGGCATCGGCCTTTTTCCTCAACCGGAGTATACATGGCAAACATTTTTAATAAGCAACCAACATGAGATGCATTGGAAAGAATACATTGGGTCTTTTCATGAGATGCAAGGAATGATAAAGGTTGGGGTAGGGGTTACCTTGGCAGTCCAGTGGCTGCTACTTACCCAATTTACAATGGCTATTGTTCATCCAAGATCACAAGTCAAGGTAGGGGGTTAATGTCAGCCATTACAATGAATTTCAGGAAGAAGTATGATTCTTGCACACGAAGAGGATTGAACCATTAAACCTATGCAATCTTTGAATCTCTCCAACAATGGATTAAGCTCAGCAAGTGGCTAATCTGAGAGATTAAGATCAAAATGGCATATCTCTTTAGTGCTTGGGAAGACCGTTGAAACATGAATCATCAAGATGCCTCTTGCTCCCTTGATCAAGTCCAGTTGTTGGTTGGGCATCCATGGAGGAGTACTTCATTATTTGAATGCTCGTGCTGATGAAGAAGGCTCCCATGCTTATCCCCGAGCTTGAGCTTCAAGTGAAGCTTTCATGGCTGCCCACAAAGCTCCCATGCATGCTGAACTCAATGTCTTCATCCGGCCAAGAGGAATCATTCATGGGCTAAAGGGCTTGTGGGGTATGAGCTCTCAAGGTCAGGGATGGCTTCAGCTTGAAGAATCCATGGCTGCCCCAAACTGTATCAAATAGTTTACCTGCTATCCATCTTGAAGGTTGAATCTCAGGATCAAAAATGCCAAGGGGAAAGAGAAAGATTAGCTGAATAAATGCCCAAGAGTGGTAGGGAGTGGCCAGGAAGCAATGGAGGAGTGGCAAGAGGGCTGGGGAGGGGCAGGGCAGCTAGCACAAAATGCGCCAAAAATTACGGGGCTATCCTGCAAGCCTTCTAGGCAGCAACTCCCCCTAGTCCACTACTTGATCAGTAGCTTAGGGGGTCAGGGAAGGAGTCCCAGGGCTGGTTGATGTTGGGGAGCACCCTCAGGTCAGATCTTGAGGTTTCTTTGGGCTAGCAGCCATGGCAGCTTGCAAGAGAAGAGAGAGAGAGAGGGCTGGGGCAAAAAGTGACTGAGGTTTTGCCCTCTTCCAACTCCTGGGACTCTAAACTTGGCCTAGAACCCTTAAATTTTGCATGAAAAGAAGTGACGACCTGCTATTTTAACCGTTTTACATCCAAATGTGTCTGAGTCTCCAACCATAGCTCCTGCTTGCTCCAAAAAGTAGGAGTTAACTGCAGTCCTTCTTGCTGTACCTATACCTATAAGCTAAGCAACTAGGGTTTTTGGGATTTGAAAAGGGAGAAATGGGAAAGAGGAAAAGGACCAAAGCCTGAAGCTCTGATACCACTTGCAACGAAAGAAGCTGAGAGGAGAGAGAAAGAGAATAAGAAAAAGAGGGAAGAAGACTAGAAGAAGAGAGAGAAAGAGAGAAGGGAGGAGAGAAGGGAGGAGGAAGCCATGGAAGCTGGAGATGAAGGTGAAGAGTATGATCTTGATAATAATTAGTTGCCCTAATCTGGGGCTCTTACACCTTAAATACCCCAGTCAGTGTAACGGGGTGTCTAAACCCTGGTGTGTATCCCGCTTATTACAAATTGAAAGAGGAAGAAGAAGTGATCTGGGAGATCTGTGAGTAGGTGTCCTAGGGTTTTACCCCTCTTTCGGAGCCAACAAAGTCATCAGATTTGGATTCCAGCACAGCAGAGAAGGAGCTATTATTTTTTATCCACATTTTTGTTCTACAAGGAAGCTCCAGGAAATCTAATGCTTGGAGAGTGCTTCTAAG
Source organism: Lygodium microphyllum (assembly GCF_053477565.2). Lineage (NCBI taxonomy): Eukaryota > Viridiplantae > Streptophyta > Polypodiopsida > Schizaeales > Lygodiaceae > Lygodium > Lygodium microphyllum. The sequence continues at coordinate 35,848,202 of NC_141163.1, read as the reverse complement.
TAGTGCCAAACAAAAGGATTTCAAGTTCTGTCAATACATATTGATTTGATTCATTGTTCTTTATCATTATTGTGTTTACCTCTTGTGAATTCTGTATCTTCTCTTCCTATCTCTACTTCCTTCTACCTCTGAAACCCAGTGGATTCGACCTTTCAACAAAAACCCCTCAGACGTCGTCATCTATGAGAATAGTCCTAGTATGGTGACAAACATCTCTATATTGATCCCATACGTACTTCAGAGACTTGAACATTGCTTCTACTCCCATCTTATCTAGCATGTATATGATTTTGAGTGGATGTCTATGACATTGTTCTTGGCCCTAAATCATGAAGAAAGAATACTTCCTTTTTGCATGGATCTCCAAGCACAATAATGACCATGACATTCTTATGTGAAGCTCTTGACCAAACTCCCACTTGGAATCTTACAAAATAAGGCTTCAAGAAACTCCATACATCCTAGTCAAAGAACAAGCCATTGCTTTTCCATTTGAAAACTTTGAAACTTTTTAGAGTTAGCAAAGCATCATTATAAAAGAAAACCATTGAGATCAAGTATTACACATAATTGTATTGCATTTCTTATCAAGGACACATCAATCACATCATTGTGCTCTACTGTTGTTGAATTTGTTATATACCCAGCCATAGATGTCTTAATTGAAGTTACAAGGAAGAAAAAGAAGCATGTTAGATTCATTTACTTCCTCATCATTCGACTTAATGTTTGAGCTATAAACTAGTATAGAATACTAAAGCAATTTAACTTCATATTGACAAACACATGCACAGGTACTAGTTAATAAACGATGTCTTAAGAAAATAGACATTTAACCATGTGGACAAATCTAACCAAGAGTAATATCATGATGTGAAGAAAATATATATGATGCTTTCTTTGAGGTAAAATCTATTCTAATAAAGTCATTTTTTCATACCTAATTTCTATTGCTAATTATAAGTATACTTGGGATACTAACAAAAGATTATTGTAATTAGTTACAAAAACTTTCTTATCGTTATAATATTAAGCATAGTTAGATTCTAAAAAGGCCTTCAAATGGCATGAATAAATAAGGTGTTTATTATCCTAATTATTAAAAGAAAATTTGAACATGATACATTTGACCATGTGACCCAAACTATTATCACGTATAAGTGACAGATGACAATTTAATTGAGATAAGCTATGCTCTATTTGGATAAAGTTTTCATAGTTTCTTCTCAAGGACTAACCATTCTATTTTTAAACTAATTATATCCCATAGATATTTACGCTTATGAATTGTTATAATCATTTTATCTTAATATTCCATATACACATCTCAAAAGATACATTGGAGTTGAAATCTTTGTCGTAATATTTGCTAGTGAGGTAAAACTCCTTTGAGAAGTGCAGTGAAAATTTTTTGGGGTGTGCAATATATTGTTGGCTCTCTTGTCCTAAGGTATATGCATAGACATACACTAGTAATGTAGTAAAAGAGATTATAAGAGATAAGAGATTTGACCATGTAGACAAATCTAACAAAAACTAACATGACAATATCATTACACAACACATATGAGAGTTTAATTGAAATAAAATCTAAAATAAACTTAAGTAAACTTTGCATAGCTAGCTCAAACTTTTTATTATGATAAATATTATTACACACTAGATTAGAATATCTCCTTTAAACAGTTATCCTTTCAAAGGATGATAAATTTTAATGAGCTCTTTAATACTATTTTAGCAAAATATTTACTTAAATAGATTTTTAAAAATCAAACATAGCTTGGTACCTTTTGCAAAAATTTAAAAAATTAAATACATAGTTTCTTTAAGCAATATCACCAAAGAAAGAAAATATTGCAAATACTAATGGAGCTAACTTCTCAAGAAAAAAGCCCAATTACATCAATGTATCTTACTTGATGAAAGCAGAAGGAATGAAATTTAGACACCTAAAGTAGCCTTTAATTTATCTTTTAAAAATAATCTTGCTATATCTTGGATTGATTCTTCTATGCCCCCTCAGGTGGTACTTCAAGGACTTGCACTTCAGTAGGAGGGACCTCTTGGGATTTTTTTTTTTTTTTTTTTTGCACTCTCATGGACTCTCCACAATTGTGCTTCAACCTCTCTTTGCTCTTGAGTGTTGCAAACCACTACAACAGTCTTCATGTGATTTACCAATGCCACCTTAGATGCAAGTCCACTTGCATATACATCAAATACAACCTCAAGATCATCATTAAATGCTTTGGTTGTAAGCCCCATAACTTTCATTTTCTTTCTCAAAACGGCCTTTGTAATCCTCTGGTCTTCTTCAAGGTCTTCAACATTGCACTCCTTCTTCAAGCCTTCAAAGTCAAAAATGGAAGGCTTGTTGACATAGTTTATAGATCACTCAAAATTGATGAAGCTTTTTTCCATGGTCACTAATGTCAAACCCACAAAAGAATCTATAGATCCAAAAGCAAAGGTTTTATCCATTGGTAGGAAGTCAACACTACCAACTAGTATGTGATACTTGCAAGAAATGCTTTCAAGAGCATTTTCCAAATCTGCCATTTACTTTCGATCCATAAATGATAATAACATGAATTATTTAGGTGCACATGTCATTTGTAGTAGAGTGGATATAACCTTTCCAAACTCTATAGAGTCCCATTTCATTTCCTCAACTCCATGTGGTGCATCTAGAACAACAACCCCAATGGTAATTGAATCTCTATAAACATTATGTATAAGATCAAAGGTTTCTATGTTGCATTTGACAACGTATACACACCAAGGCGAACTAGTGGATGATTGAAGAAGGTTTTACTTTTTTCCAATTAGGAAGCCCACAATATCTTTTGCTCCATTTGGTAGGGACTCTGCATCAACTCCACATGTGAGCTTCTTTGATGCCCAATCATTGCAAGTGCCTAAAATCTTTGTGTAGACTTCATCATTGATATCATAGTCATCAACAAGCTCTTTCCAAGTCTTCATCACACCACTACTTTCTGGAACTAAACCATTGAAAAGAGTGACTAATTCCTCCTTCAAGACCCTATATTGCTGGATTTTCTTAGCCCTTCTTTCCATGTCCATCATATCTTCCTTATCCCATTTGTTTCTAAGAAAAAGGATATGACCTTCATTGATCTCCTCTTTTAATGTAAGGATGTCTCCATCCTTTAGACCCATAAGGCAACTAAATGCGGTAAGGTTGCCTTCCCTTCTTTCTCAAACTCTCCTCGTGGGATATAAGCTCACCTCTAGAGTATCTCTTCATGATTTTGATCCAACTATCAAATATTTCTTTGGGAGCTAACAATCATATGGCAATCTCTAGATGCACAATTTTCTCCAATGTATGCCACAAATCTCTATTTTAAAAAAAGATCAAAATAGCGAGCATAGAACAAAAGAAAGAGTATCACACTAATCTTCACAAAAAGAGAAGGCAAGCTTATATATGATTACCTATCATGGTACTCTTTGAGAGCTTGTCTTAGAAAGCCCTTGTTGGAGTTTTGGTGGATAACCAAACGCTAGAAATTGATCTCTTAATTGTTGAAGTTTCTCAACATAAGGGGCATTCTTCATAACATTAAATGATTCCATATTTGTCATTCATGAAAGCTCAATGCGCATTTCGGCAGGACAATTAACTATATTCTAGCATTTTTGGTGATGTATGAATGCTTGGTTGCTAGAAAACATGAAATAGTACTTTGAATATAGATCTTTGATGCATGAATTGAGTGAAGCCCTAATATTATCCAATAACTAAAAGTTTCCAACTTATTAGCATCCACCTCATTATGATGCATGGGCCTCTTCTCATTGTTGTCTTGTATAAAAGGCATAAGATATGCTGTTGCTGGTGGATTCATGGGATTCTTTATGAAAGACATGGTTAGCTTCTCCACATAATCCCAACTCAGTAACCTATAAGCATACAAAGTAGTAGGTGCCTCATAGCATCTATCAACGAGAATAGGAAATTGGGTTATTGGACCAAATGGAAAGAATTTTTCAAACATATGAAATCCAGATTCTTCCTTCTTTCCCTTCTTCTTAACTATCTCAGGAAAATCAAATGTTCTTTCTACTCCCTTGAACTTAAGAGAAATTATTGGCTTTGCAGGTGTACTTTCCAAGATGGAAGGTAAAGTGACATCATTCTCACTAGTGTTAGCAGTTATACTAACAACTAGAGCTTGTGACAAGGAACTTTGTTGAGGTGATTTTGACTTTGAGCTTGTGGAATTTGGTGTATTATTTTCTTCTTGATGAGAAAGTGAAGATCTCAAGTGTGTTTGTTTATCTTGGAGCTTCATTCTTTTGTTGGGGCGATCACCTTTTCTTGATAAGGAAAGTAGCTCACTATTTTGAACAGCTTGGAATGTTGATATAATGAATTATGTTCCCTTTACCTCCTCAAATAAGATCAAATCCATTTTTTTCAAAGAGTATTCTTTGTCCTCTTTAATAGGTGCAAAGTTAAATGACAAAGGATCAAGTTTGTATACTACATTTTTCACCTTGATCTTAACAAGATTACATGGTTTTCCCTCTTTCCCAACACATCCATCTGTTATCTTCTCTATGACACCACCTTGTTGAAAAAATGCAATATCACTCTTTAAAGTAAATAAGTAAACATTTTTAGTCATTTTTTCTTGACTATCATAAACATCCACATACCATGGATACACAAAATTATCACTAACTCCATCAATGGTTTGGGTCTCCTTTTTGGATGTGCTATCTTTCTTTGCCATTGAATAGTTCTACAAAGACAAAAAGTTGTCAAACAAAAGTGGATCTACAAATAGTTAAAATTCAGAAAAACTAAATAAATATATAAAATTTCTAGCTTGAAATTTGAAAACACAATACCACCAGATTTTACAAAATACAAGATAAATATACTCCAAAGGGACTCTTTCATAAAATGAAATATTAAAATTTAAGATTAAGTGTGGTATGAGATCTAACCATAAATAGATGTGCTTATGTATCAAATCTCATGGATTATTTTGGCCCTAAGTTAGCATTAATTATGTTTCTCTTGCAAGAATCATATAGTAGAAATTTTTCCATGGACTCTCGTCAAAAGATCAAAATCTATTAAGAGTAAGACTTGGCCATGGGCTTAAGAAAATGATCAAGCAACAATAAAATGTTGACTATCAGTGTGGTATGAGATATAATGAAAAATCATTGTGGTTATGTAGAAAATCTCATGGGTAATTTTGTCCCTAAGTTAACATTGGATTTCTTCTCATGTAAGTTTCCTATGCAAGGATTGTACTCTAGGAACTTTGCTAAGATTTTTGGCCATATGGTCAAATTGTATTTAATCAAAGAATGAGATTTAGTCCAATATGAGATCCACCCATATATCAATGTGTTTATGTAACAATCTCACATCTCCATTTGGCCCAAAGTTAACATTTTAATTATTGCACATGTAAGTTTTCCTTGAAAGGACTTATATTGTAGAAACATTACCATTGGTTTAGCCATGTGGTCAAATCCTATTAAGTCATAAGACTTATCTATGAGATTAGAAACTTTGCCATGGTTTTTTTCCATATGGTTTTTAAAGGCTAGTTAAACAAAGGATGTGGTTTATTGTGATATGAGATGCACATATAAACAAATGTGGCTATGTAGCAAATCCCATAGATATCAACATAAGGTAATGTGAAAAACACTTGAAAGGTGGAGATTTGACCTCATGGTGAAATTTACAAGATATCTATATTTTTATAAACTACTTTTAACCATATAGCCAAATATATTTTCATGACCGTATGAAGAAAATGGTTTATTTGTTGCAACATGTTGTAAAATTGGATTTGACTATATAGCCAAATATCGTTTTATACTAGAATGAAAAAAGTGGTCTCATGGTTTACAAGATGTATGAGATTAGATTTGATAGATTTGATCATATGGACGAATGAAACAAGAATGGGGGATTCTTGGACTCTAGCATTGATAACAAAATGAAAGATTTGACCATATGGCCAATTTTTATGTTGTGGTGGAATGGACAAAGTGGCTAATTTGCAACAAAATGATATGATATTTGTATATGACCATATAGATAGAAAGTTATGAAAAATTTTTCAAGAAATTCCCAAAAAAATTGTTTATTTATTGTAAGGCAAGATTTGACCACATGGCCAAATTATAGAAAGTAAGGAATTCCAAGTAGAAAATAGTCTTTCTTGTTGGAAGTAAGGGTTGATCAAGTAAGAAAGGATTTGACCAATTGGAAAAATGCAATTCTTGTAGTAGAATGAACAAAGTGGTTGATTTATTTCAAGATATTGTGATACTACAAGAGTCCTTGTTTTGGCTAAGAGATAACTTAGGGAGAAGATTTGACAGCATGGCCAAATCTCACAGTATATTGGGAAAAATAACAGAAATTGCATCTTATATTATAAGAGAAGATTTGATCACTTGGCCAAATCTCATATTGTATTGGATAAAATAACAAAAAGTACTTCTTATGTTGTAAGAATTTTGTTTACCATATGGTCTAATCTATAGATTGAGATGAAAGATCATGATATGTGTTGTTAGAAGATCAAAATTCATCCTATGGCGAAATCATATATTTCATTCCATGTAATATGCTTTATTGAGTATTGATAAGTATTGTATGGCTATATGCTTATTGTAAAATCATTAAAAATATAATGATCAAATATTACAAAAATGCGTTTACTATAAAAATAGAGTATAATAGAGAGTGCTATATATAGTAAAGTATAATACAATGCATAAGAACATGATAAAATGCTCTAATGTTAGTGAATGATGCAAGACATATAAGTCTAGATTTAGCCTTGAGGCGAAACCTTAAGGTATATAGCATCACACAAAGAAAGAAAGGTTAATATTTTGAAAGCACTCATTGATGAAAGCATTGCAAAAAGCCTTTATTTCATAATCACATCCAAGAGATTTTTTTCAACATTGCACAAATCATATATTTCAGATTCATAGCAACGAGAGTATTTTCAACATTGCACAAAATCATGTTTTTCATATTTGCAACAAAAAAGCTATCATTTACAAGGTAGTTTGCCTATGGGATTGTGCATATGCACTACAAGATATAGGCATTATACCGACGTTAAAAGCAACGAAAATGTTAATAAATAAATTTGCCCGTTGTTGCAAAAAGCATCGTTATTGGCGACGCCATAGAATAGTCGGTATTAGCATTGTTATCATCGTCACTATTTGCGACGCTGATACCGACGCAAATAACGATGTTGATAATGATGCTTTGCGACACATTTTGTGACGCTAATAGCGATGGTAACAAGAAAAAAAAAATTATGGTAGGGCAGCACATATAGCACTATGTGCTTTATTTGAGCCATACAAAATAGTTTCAGAAATGTGTACAATGCTCATGTAAATAAAGACAAAGTGTACTTAAATCATAACACTGATACATGAAATAAATACATGATCACATAATGAAAGCGACTGGTACAATCATGGCAAGATACTACTACTACATAGAAAATATCTACACAGATCACATGACCAAAAAAGAAGGGTCTGTGAGCTCCAAGGATCCAAGGGTGAGCTATAGATCATCGCCATCTAAAACCTCATCCCATCGCAAAGGAGCATCGAACGGACTCTGTAAAAAAAGAAATAACTACACATCAGCCCACCATATAATAATGCATTCTAATTAAACATAGTAACTACAGACAAGAAAGATGAGTAACTCACAGGGCCGCCGCATCCATACAATCGGTCGTTCAATGCAGTGAGTTCGTGCCTCTTTGCATATCGAGTCTCAAGGCCGGTGGGATCACGATTTGTAATGGAGTGCTGCAAAGAAAACAAAATACAACTGTTAGAAACATGATTGTCAGTACAAATGATATTGCAAAAAAAATAAACAAGAAAAACAAAAAAAAACTTACAAAGTCCTCCATATATGTCCCGTGGCTCCACTCCCAAGATGATGGACCACTTCGGCCTCTAGTCGTGTCCTCGTCGCCTCGCAATGTTGTCTCTAACATCCTGGAGAATCTGTAGCCTCCTCCTTGAGTCAGCGCCAGTCGTCCACATCTAGCCACTCAGGCTTTGAAGCCCCACTCTTGAGTGCCTTGCGTGCGTCCGATCGTCTGTGTGACATATATGCACACATGTGCTCCATCATCCAGCCCGCAAAAAACCTATCTGCTACGGCTAGTACTGGAAACTCCTCATGCAAGGATGCTACTATGTAGTCCTTGCTCCCCTCCAGTATGTTCTTCCAATGATCCAAGACGTTGTGTCAAAAAACTTATTGGCACAACTCTCTCATGCGAGCCACTACCCTCCTCCCCTCATCATTCATGATGATGGCTCTTGACTTATCATCTACAAGGTAGGCATAGCCCTCTAAGGTATGCCTAGGATGGGTCCTCTCCCACCTGCGACCACGCTCCTGGGCATATCCAGGAGACCCCTATACATCTGGTGTACTGACTGGGTAATATCTATCGGAGTAGCACCCATAGGGATGCCACTTGCAGATGGCTGAGTAAAAGCCAGAGTGAGTGGAATAGACGTCCCCATAGGTGTGACAAATCCCAGAGGTGATGCAACTCTAGCAGAACGACGAGACAAAGACACCGCGTCCGTGCCTCCACAGCAAACACCTGAGCCATGCTCTCTCGAACCGCCACGAGACCAAGGAGTAGCACCTGTATCCCAAGCCGACCGGGGGCTCACTGTATCCGGATCTCTGCAACATCCCCCTGAACCACTCCCTTTGTCTGGCCCACGTCTGGAGCGTCGACCACTTCTGCTCAAAACTGAAGCATCAGATCACGCTGAAGTAGATAGTGGCCTGACGGTGTCCGAGATAGCTCCTAGTCTGCCATGTCTCTAAATCTCGCCATTTGATCTGGAGACATATGCGTGAAGATCTCATGCAACTCCTCATCGCTCATCCCTCGACTCATCCTGATTATCTAAATATCCATAAAGGTCACTTGCACATACAAAAAATGATGTTAGCATAATTAATTTAAATCATACAAAGTACAGTAATATAAATCTTTAAAAAATGATCTTACTTAAAATGCATATCTTATGTACCCTTATAAAGCGATTCGTCAATGAATCGAGTAGGTGGATGCTCCAAGTATGAAGTATCCTATGGTCCCATGTCAATCTCCTGACACAACTCGGCATACACTGGAAGGTTGATAGACGTGTCACCACAAAAGGATGAGTCCACCTCATTCTCAAAGAATTCTTGGACTCTTGTATTTCCATCATTGTTACCTGATGCTGGCTTCTCTACATGCTCCAAGCTTTCAGTGGCCTCCACCCCTTGCAATATCAACCTCTCTATTTGCATCTTGTCCTATGATAGAATTTTGGGAGCAGATGCACAGCATCATGATATCCACCTCCTCTAAACCTATTCATCCCCCGGATGAGCCATAGCTACTCATCCTCATTTCCATCAAGCTCTACAAACAAGTTGAGCTTGTCATCCTCAATATCCAAGATAACATCATCCATGACATTGTTGTCAAGCTTTCGAGCTATAGGCTCATTCTCAACTAAATTTCCATTGCATATTAAACTTTATCTCTTCTCTTGAAAATGTTGATCCACTTCTCCACAATAGGTGTCTTTAAGACTATCCCACCAAGCTTAGTCAGCTCATAAGTAGCATTGTTGTATGCATGTTCACACTATAAGGTCCAAACTACCTTCTCGCCATCTTGTGAATAGTGCTATGCTAATTGTCTAGGTTGCTATCATACATCAATACCCAATCTCCCTCTTCAATTGCTTTAGATCATAGCATATGCTTGCTATCAAACCTCTCCTTATTCTACAACCTAGCTTCTTTAAGTTTTTGCATTGCATTTTGTACATCCTCTGACCTTCTCTCAATTGCCAAATGCGAAGACATATGCTCTTGCCAAGGTAAAACACTCCAAGTAAGTGCATAACCTTATTTCATCATAACTATATATCGACTTTGAAGGCATATAACGTGTGGTAACACTATGAGTAGAGTGATCTATCCAAAGAGCATATGCCAACATCCTTGGCCAATCCCCATTCCTTTCACCATAATTTTTGGCTAAATCCTTCACTATATGTGGATGACCTCTCTCACCCTTCCTAGTCACACGCAGAAGTCAAAGCCAATTTAGTGCCATGATTAGAGAAGATTTCTCTAGCCTCATTTGCATCCAACTCACCATGATCAACAGTGATCTTATCCACACAACCATATCTACAAAAGATCTCCTCAAGTAAAAACATCCATATGACACTAGTAATCTTCATTCTTACTACTTTTCACTCAACCTAATTGGTAAGATCTTCCCTTGCAAGTACATTATATCTCATCTACCAAAGTCCCATTGGCATAGTGATCAAATCAACAACCCACTTATAGTGCATACAAAGTGGATATATTGGATGCAATTCATCCCTATATTGCACTAAAGAGTACAACTAGCATTTCATGCATGTTTCCACAAAGTGTGACACATCCGTATACATCCATTTCTACCAATAGTATTCTTTAATATTCTCATAAGTAGTCCACATTCCCTTATTACCAGCCCATGCACTTTCATGAAACTCACGTATATAAACTACAATTACATAGCTTTGTCACAAATTATATGCAAATGAATTCCATCTCTTTTCTTAGGATACTTTTCAAGAAACCCATCCCATAAAAAATAATCATATGGCTTATGCCTAATATTTATGTACTCTGTATTAGACATTCATCCCTTTTAGTGAGCATACTCAAATACCATCCAATTTGAAACCAGTCACATGAATACAACTCTTCCAACCCTAGCTAAATGTTCACATCCTCTTCATCCTCCACAAGAAGTGATCCCTCATCATCAAACTTGGCTCTTGAATAGTGTTTTAGGTAATTTGGGAATTCTCATAGTAGTTTGGAAATTCTGAATATAGTTACTATTTGGCCGCATGATCAAATCTTGTTCCCTTACTTTAAAGTGGATTCTACCCTAATTACTATATAGATTGTCTTTCCAAGTACCAATTTGAAGCATGGTTTAAGATTCAGCCACATACCCAACTAGGTCACATTGCACTTGTACCACCTAGGTTGCTTTACACCCACACCACTTGCACTACCCTTAAAACCTACACCATCCACCTTGATTAGTTTACACTTGAACCACTTGCATTATCCTTACAATTTGCATCACCCACCTAGGTCTCTTTGGACTTGCACCACCCACAAGCTTATGATTTGCACCACCTACTTACACCACATAGGTCACTTGCATTTGCACCACCTAGGTTTGCACTACCTACTACCTGCACTTGCCACTTGTACCACCCACTTTCCACTAGGTTTGCACCACTTGCACTACCCTCACGACCTGCATCACCTACCTAGGATTTACACCACCTAGGGTTTGCATCATCTCATGTCTTGCACCACCTCACCTAGTACTTGCATCACCTAACATTCGCACTTGCACCTCCTGTCAACACTTCGCACTTGCACTACCTACCTAGGACTTGCACCACCTGCCACTCCCACACATCAAACCCTACTCCCACACCTCAAACTCACTTCCACGCATACCTCCACTCCTCTAATGTTAGCTTGATATGATAGTGATGCTCTGAGAAATTATTGCACATATGCATATTGTTTGAATAAAAGTGACAGTGGGTCTTTGGAGCCCATTTTTTAAGCAGAAAAATTCCTGGGAGATGTAAAAGACCAAATTTTCTATAATGAAAGAATCTGGGGGGGAGAGAAAGAGAGCTGAGAAGAGAGAAAGAGAACAAGAAGAAGGAAGAAGACTAGAAGAGGAGAGAGGAAGAGAGAAAAGAGGAGAGAAAGGAGAAGGAAGCCATGAAAGCTGGAGATGAAGGTGAAGAGTATGATCTTAATAATAATTGGTTGCCCTAATCTGGGGCTCTTACACCTTAAATACCTCAGTCAATGTAACGGGTTGTCTAAACCCTAGTCAGTGTATCCCGCTTGTTACAATCCATCCCCACTCGAAAGGTTTTTGCCCTAAAAAACAAGGAGAAACAGAGAGAAGTGATGGGTGGGCTAAGGGAGGGTTTTCGAGTACTACTCAGAGCCCTTTGACAATGAAGAATAGGTGTGGAGAGACTAGGGACAGCATGCAGTCCTGGACCGGTCGGTTGAAGTTAACTGGTCATAACTTTTGATAGGTAGCTCCAAATGGGGCATACTATATTCGAAACGGAGCTTATAACGAGTACTTTCAGCCTATGTAGAATGCACATGCATTGGATTTGAGTAAGTACAAATTTTTTCTAAAATAGTGTGTAGTTGGGAAGTGGGCTATTTGGGGCATGACCGGCTAGTCTACAAGCCGTTGGGGTTAACAGAGGTAGGGAAATTCATCGAGGATGGTTGCTAGGCGCCAAGAGACTTCTTCCAAGGGTAGGCCTTGCCATTTGATGAGGTATTCTTTGATGGATCGGGATCGTAAGTGCTTATCTCGCTGCCCAATGATTGCTACAGGAACATATTGAGTGATGCCCTCTTCATCGATGGGGGGAAGTTCTTCCACATAGTCCATTGAGGAGCCTACAAAGGGTTTCAACTGACTAACATGAAACACATTGTGGATTTTGGTGGTAGGGGGAAGTTCTAAGCGGTATGTCAAGTCACCAACTCTCTTCGGGATGCGGTATGGGCCATAGAAGCAGTGGGCTAGCTTGTTACTGCTGCCCTCTTTGAGAGTGGAGTAGCAGGACTTAGGCATTTTCAAAAGGACTAATTCCCCTTGGAATTCCAAATGCGTGCATCTTTCATCAGTATAGAGTTTCATGTGTGTTTGGTCCTTCTGAAGATTCATTTTGCATTGCTAAATTAAAGCTTGCATGTGATCGAATTCAACTTAACTCTGAGGATTGATCTTATCTGTAAAAAAGACTGTAGGAAGGGGAACCTTATATCCCTATAAGGCCTCAAAAGGGGAAACTCCAATGCTAGAGTATGTGGAGTTATTATATGCAAACTCAGCCAAGTGAAGCCACGTATCCCAACTGTGTTGTACATCATGGAAAAAGTGCCTCAAGTATGTCTCAAGCCACTTGTTCACTCTCTCAATTTGGCCATCAAACTGAGGGTGGTATGTAGTGGATGGAACAAACTTGGTCCCCATGGAGGTGAAAACTATCCTGCCAGAAGTTGCTCATAAACTTTGCATCCCGATTATGTACTATGACTTGTGGTAAGCCATGCAACTTGAAGACATTTTTCATATTGGACCTTAGTGGGGATAAAGTGGGCAGCTTTGGTGAGGCGATCAACTACCACATAGATACTCTTCCACCCTTTCTTAGTCACAGGAAGGCCGGTGATAAAGTCCATTGTGATGTGAGTCCATTTCCCGTCAGGGATGGGGAGAGGCTACAAGAGGCCAGTGGGCCTGAGAGTACTATCCTTGTTCTCTTGGCATGGAACACATTTGGTCACACAATCTTTGACATCCCTCCATAAGCCTTTCCAATGAAAGCTCTTGGTAATCCTGTCATATGTTTTGAAAACACCCAAGTGACCGGCAGTGGGGCAAGAATGCATCTCTTCCATAAAAACCCTTATGCAACCAATGCAAAGGAGAAGGAAACACTACAAAAGATTGTCCTAGTCCAGCTCCTGTGAAAGATACCTCTAGTACCCAATAGAAGACCCTAGAACCTGCTTCCAATTTGGTAGAATTGGAAGTTTTCGCCATAACACGTAAGAACATTTCCTCTACCAAAACAATGAAGTTCAACCTTCCCAAGGAGAAATAGAGAAATGCAAAGTAGAATGATGTAGTATAGAGCAATGTAGAGCCACAAAGAGCCACAGAGACTGTTGCAAAGACATGGCTAGATGTCCAAGAGATAGAGGATGTCGAAGTATCTCCTGAAGTAGAAGAAGTGTAGATGTTGCCACTCCTAGAGGAAAAATGAAAGATAAAAGTGGGTGTTTTCCCATTCCCTAGCTGATTGGAGCCCCTAGATCCTATTAAAGAATATGACTTGGTCAAAGACCTAGACACCTTCAAATCAAACTTGACATTAAGACAGTTGTTGATGTTGTCTCTTAGACATTGAAAGAAATTCAAAATCATACTGACAAGAAGAAGAGGCCTAAGGATTGCTCCCTCAATAACAACCAAGTCCAATAAGACCCCAAAGCGTGTGAAAGAGGTGGATATGGCTAATGCCTTCTTGGATCCTAGAACCCCAGAGATTGGTGTGTGGATTGAAGGATGCTTTATAGTAGATGCATTGATGGATGGAGGCTCATCAATGAACATAATGATGGATGTGACAATGAAGGATCTAGGCTTGCAAGATATGTAGACTATGTAGTGGCTTATTTGATTGGCAGACCAAAGAAGAATCAAGCCTTTGGGCATTCTCCCATATGTGAAGACAATCCTCATAGAAAGAGATTATTGGTGACCTATTTGGTTGTCAAACCAAATTCCTACGGGACCTCATATCCTTTGTTGCTAGGAAGACCATAGATATTTGAAGTAAGGGCACCGATAAATTGGTTCAAAGGAACCCTAACCCTAGGCAAAGGACCCAACAAGGTGGTGTTGAAGTTGTACGGATCACAAAAAGGTTATGGATCCACTTCCATTGAAGTCGTCATAGACTCTTCCAATGAGATAACTAATGGCATATCCAAGAGACAAACAAGTCGTCAAACAGATCTTTTCCAAGAAAATAGAGGCATAGTCTCTGATAGTGGGTATAGTAAGACAACTCTAAAAGGAAGTAAAGTCTTTGTTTATGGGTGAATACCTTCTTCCTAAACCCAAAATGACTTCTAAAATCACCTAGGATAGTGAGACAGAAGAATGGATGGATTTTTCTTCTCGTTACATGGTCGTAGCAGAGATAGAAACAAATGCAAAGACAAAGGCAAAAGCAGAAGTAAAGGACATAATATACAGTCTATTCTTCTCTTACAGAAAACCCATAGAGAAAGAAATAGAGTCCAAAAAGGATGAAGATGACAATGAATAAGAGGATGATGATAATTCTAGAAGAATTCATCTAGCTTGAAGAAAGAGTAGAAGAGGAAGAAGTTTGAGAGGCTACAAAAGCAAAAGCCCCCATGTTGTTCGATAGAATGACTACAGTATCCTTTGGACTAGCTAATGAGTCACATCACATGAAAAAGATCCATAAGAAATGGATTAAGTAGAATAAGCCTTTCTTTAGCAGTGGCTCTTGCCACCCTAACTTATCCTTCCCAAGAGAAGATGATGACGTTGCACCATGCCAATAACCACTAGTGTGGCTACCCAAATAGAACTTAGAAGATTTCTATTATATAATGTTCTTGGATGCATCCTCAGAAGATGAATATTCCAATCAAGAGATAGATAAACCTCCTATAAAATCTAAAATAACTATGATACCATTTCAGCATCCCGAGCAAGTTAAGTCTCCATTGACAAAAGAAGTCAGTTCTAGTGGAACCTCAAAAGAGGAGACCACTCCCTTGCGGGAGTCGGATCTCTACCCCGAAGTAGTCCATGGGACCTTCATCCGTGAAGTTGAAGGTGAAAAGCAATTAACTCTCATGGATGCTAATGGTATGGAACATCACTTGAAGGTGGGTGTCAGTCTTCCCAAAGAAGAACTATCAGTCCTGCATAACCTAATGAAGGAGAACATGGATGTGTTTGCATGGTTGTACAAAGATCTAAAGGGGATTGATCCTACACTATGTCAATATCACATCGACCTAGAGCTTGATGCTAAGCCTATGAGGCAAAGATAGAGGTGCATGGATCCAAATTACTCCACCCTCATGAAAGCTGAACTATTGAAGCTCCTTGAAGCTAAGTTTATCTATCCAGCGGCCAATAGTGAATGGGTTTCACCCATCATGGTAGTATCCAAGAAGAATGGAAAGATGCAAATATGTATTGACTACTCCAAGAATAAGAAGGATCATTTCCCTATTCCTTTAATAGACCAACTGTTGGACAATGTGGCAGGCCATGAACTTTATTCTCTCTTGGATGGATTTAGTGGATACAACCAAGTCTAGATTGTGAAAGAAGATCAGTCCACAACAACCTTCACAACAAAATGGAAAATCTATGCTTACATAGTGATGTTGTTTAGGCTCTATAACGCTCCTACTACATTCCAATGAGTGATAATGGTTGCATTCCAAAACCATCTGCATGATTTCATTGAGATGTACCTAGACGACTTCTATGTCTATAGCCTAAGCCGTGAGCATTGGGGACATCTAGAGTAGTGCTCTGGCAGATGTCAAGAGTATGGGATCTCTCTCAACCCTGACAAATGCATCTTTGGAGTCTCATCAAGAGTTCTTCTAGGACACATTGTCTCTACACATGGAATATCAATAGATCTTACCAAGATTGAGAAGATTGTAGCATTAAAAATGCCAACCAACCTCAAACAATTTAGGGGATTCTTTGGCCATGTGGGCTATTACAGAAGATTCATTGCATACTTTGCAACAAAGGAAACCCCCTTGCATAAGATCCATTAGAAATATGCAGAGTTTACATGGACTAGTGATTGTAATGAGGCATTCAACACTCTAAAACAATGTTGATTGAAGCATATTAGATATGATCAGTGCCCCACCCTCATAAGGTGCCACCAATGATCCGTGGTGCTCAAAGCTATAAGTCCCCCATTATGAGGAGAAGCCATATGTGAGCCTAGATATTGGTTGAGTCTTGACTTATATGTCAAATGAGGTCTATATGATCGGATGGCAAAAATGTGACCATTGTGGGTCTAATCTTTGGGTTAGATGGAGTAGTTAAGATGGTAGCAACTCGAGGCACATTGCATCCAGTTGCAAGGTAATGGAGTTAAAAGGGGCCCCCTATTTTGGGGTCTGAGGGTAGTGTCCTTGGCCTGATGGTAAAGGGAATATTCCTTGGAATATTCCACGGCCGATTAGTGGAGGCTCATATGGTAGGTCGGCTAGGCCAACCTAATCACCTTCGCGGGATATAAAAGCAAAACCCCTTCACAGCAACCATCTATCATCTATCTTTCACCCAGTCAGAGTTGTTCCAGCTAGCCTTAAGCTCTTCACCTATCTTTTGTCTAGATCACCATCTACGCTTCATAGTGAAAGCGCATGGGTGGATAGAGCCATCTTTGTATCAGTTGTTTGGAGCTAAAGATTTTTTTAAAAAAAAATCACCTCTTATCTGTTGTGTACTCTCTATCTCTTTCTCAGATTTTGCTCGTGTTAACCCCAAGTCGAGATGGCGGAAAAATGAAGGAAAAAGCAAAAGGAAGATGAAAAAAGTGCAAAGACATGCAGGCAGCCTCTAAAGATGAATCGGGGAAAAAAGCGCAACTTTAAATGAAAAAGACGCCTCAAAAAACTCGGAAAACTCTTGTAAAAGAGCGCCAGGCTCCCTCCTGTGCCAATTGTAAAATATTAGATGGGTGTAGGCTAGAGGCACAAGGCTAGAAGAGGGAAATGGAAAAAGGACCTTGCCACAATGGCTGGTCATGTAAAAAAAGGATGGGTGCCCATGGGATTTAAGGGCTTGTATATAAAGTTCAAAAAGTGAATGAAAGCTCATTCTTTGGTGTGTGGCTAACAAGAGCTCTCTTTTTCTTCTCTTCTCCTCCTCTTCTTGCTTGTGTGTGCTCTTGAGAGAGGGAGTGTGAGAGTGTGAGGGAGTGAGTGTGTGAGAGTGAGGGATCAAGAGGGTGAAGCTCTTCACCATCTCCTCTTCTCTTCTTCTCTTCCCTTCTCTTCTCTTTTCTTGCGTGCGCGGCTATGGAGGATGGAGCTTGGAGATGGAGGAGGCTTGAGGATGCTTGAGCTAGCATCTAGGATCGTGGAGCTACCGAAGTGTGCGAGGGAGGGGGCTACTCATATTGGCATTAAGATAAGCTCACTACACTCATAGGATCGACGGCGCGTCAGCTAGGTGAGAGATAGCAATTAGAGCTCGCTTGAAATGCTTGAAACAATAAGCGGTCCGTGGGTCTTGGCGGTTGAGCGTGAGCTCCCACTACATTTTGGTTCCATTGTCGGTACCACGGATTCAAGCTTGAGCACTTGCGCGTCTCATATCGAGCATCGAAGTAAGGGATTCATCCCCGAAATGAAGCTTGAGATAGGTAGGAAATTGGGTGTTTTGATCTTCGAAACAAGTAAGTATTTTGAGGTATTTTGTTTGTACGAGGATTGGAAAACATAGAGAAATCATTTCAATTTTATGCTTTCGATTCTTGTTGCATTTAGCGTAGGTTAGGATTGGGAAATTGAACCGGAAAAGGGTAGGGTTTACCATTGCAAAACATGGAAAAAATCGTGCAAAAAATGGTAAAAAGCTCGCTTGTGATATCTAAGATTGGCAAGTGAGTGATTAGGGGCACCAACACCATACCCAGGAAGGGGTATAAGAGCCAAGAGGCCAAGGGAGAGCTCATTTGTGACCATTTGAGAGAGAGAGAGAGAGAGAGAGAGAGAGAGCCATCCCATGATTCGATTCAATCGCACCATCGACGAGCCTACCACTCTATTCAGGTATATGAATCCCTTCCCCTATCCCCCTAGAGAGAGAGAGAGAGAGAGAGAGAAAGAGAGAGAGAGAGAGAGAGAGAGAGAGAGAGAGAGAGAGAGAGAGCCATCCCACGATTCGATTCGATCACACCATGATGAGCCTACCGCTCTATTTAGGTATATGAATCCCTTCCCCTATCCCCCTAGATAGGATCTGGAGGTTATTGCTTACTATGATTGCCTAAATCGCACGAATTGACCAAAATCATCCCTTCGTTGTCATCGCATCGCCGCACTCGGCCCGCTTGAGTGGCCCTTTTGTGGGCCGAGTCCCAGAATCGGCCCTCGGCTCCTTACCATTCGGCCCACTCGGCTCGAAACCCTAATCGGCCCTCGGTCCGTCCGAGTTCAACATTCGGTCCTAACCATTTGGCCACGTCCGAGTCAAACCGTCCGAGCCTATTGATTTGGCCCATCTGAGCCAGTAATTTGGCCCTCGTCCCGGGCCCTCGACCCATCCGAGTTCAACATTCAGCCCTCAGCCACGTGCCACGTGCCACATTTGGCCCTCGGCCCAAATTCCTAGGCCCATCCGAGTAACCTCGTCCGAGTCTACTCCGTCCCAGTCACCCACTAGGCTCGTCTGAGTCTGCTCTGTCTGAGTTATCCACTCAGCCCGCATCCGAGTCTACTCTGTTCGAGCCATCCACTCGGCCCGTCCAAGCCTACTCTATTTGAGTCAGGAATTCGGCCCTCGGCCTTGTGCCTCGGCCCATCCGAGTGACCCACTCGGACCCTGCAATTCGGACAAGTTGGGCCGAGCATAGATTTTTATTAAATTTTCAGAAATTTGACCTGACCCGGCTAGAACTCAGCAACGCAAACTGTCAAAAGCCCTTAGGATGCTCAGAACTTGATTCTCGCACATGGAATATGCAAAATCATAGGGCGCAGCTGCTTAGGAGCTAGAAGTAGACAGTTGCAAGACCTAGAGACTTAGACGCAAACCGCTAAGTTGTAAAGCCTAATTGGACCAAAAACGAACGAGGCAACATATTAAAGAAACCCTAAACCCTGCCAAGATGGCCAAAAAATTGACCAACAAGCCTATCAGGCTCAAAACAATGCGAGAGTGTGTAAGACGCCTAGAAATTGGTTGCTGCACTCACCTTGAATTTTCACACTTGAAGTACACTTAAGGAAACTGAAAGCCTGATTGAGCACAAGTGCACAGGAAAAGACACACACATTGAATGGCCATAAATTGAGGATTGTATTCAATAAATGAAGGAACTCACCCAGATAAACCACTCAAGGAACCCAACAGTAGGAGAGAACCCAAGACACAGACAAACCATCAATGCGCAAAGTAGGACCAAGCAAGGGGCACTGACGAAGTGGATTTGACAAGTCTATTGAACCTGATCGATAGCTTGGTGGAGCACGAGAACTCGACAAATGGCAGAAGAAAGTTCAGACCGTAGATCTAATGAGGAATTCGACTTAGGAGTCTTTCCAGATGCTATTCAGCAGAGCAAGTCAGCAGTTACAACTCTCATGCCCGGTATGAGCACCGCGACAGGACAATAGACGCTATCATCATAGATCTAGAAGAGGAGAGAAAGCTAGCCCGTAAAGCATTGCAAAGCATAGCTGAATACAATAGGGATCAGTAGGCTAGGAGCCAAAGGCAAAGCATGGAGTTGCGAGAGGTGCAGCATGTGAGAGCACTAGAAGGAGACTTAATGCTGAGCGAGCTTCTCATGAAGCGGCTGCTCGATAACATGGCTGCAGAGCAAAGTGCCATGGCGCTAGTGACATCGCTGCTCGCGGGATTAGGAGCAAACCAGGGTTCAAAGAGCCAGTCTAAAATCCCTATTGTTGCCAAGAAACTCGATAAGTACCAACCCCATGACGATCCATATAGCTTTGTTGAGAAGTTCGAGCAAGTCTGCGAAGCCAACGACCTCAACGACCTAACTCAACACTCTCAAGCGTTCGGGCTTTTCTTGGGCGACAAGGGTAGGACGTGGTATACAAGCTTAGATACCTCAGGAGCGAGCCAACTTCGATGGCCTCAAGGATCTCTTCATTAAGAGATTTGTCGAGCTCGGATACTCCGGTAATCTACTAGTACACTTGATGAATGTCAAGCAGAAAGAGAAGGAGGACATTTGCAATTACATGACCCACGTGAGGAGTCTCTTCAAGAGAATCCCTACTGGAGAGCGGCCGACTAAAAGAGCAGTATCAAATGTATTCATCAGCGAGATTCAGAACGAGGAACTATATAAGGCTTTGGCAGGCAACTCGAGCTTGCAGTCAGATGCGCTAGCTAGGGCCTTTGAGGAAGCCATCCAAGTTGATGATCAGTTGAAGGAACGAAGCTTTAGGAGCTCAAACTCTGAGCAACCAACTCGCAAAATTCAGAGAGAGCATCAGCCTCGAGTGAGCGATCAGTCCCATCATCCCAGGATAAGGGAAAAATCACCGAGACAAACCAAGACTTGGCTGACGTTAAGATAAAATTAGCCAAGTTTCAAGAGATGTTGAGATGACCAACGTACCCACACGTCCAATGCTTGTACTGTGGTGAAAACCACTTGCCAGCCGAGTGTCAAGGCCCTAGGTCAAGACCTTGCGCTAACTGCAGTAGGTTTGGTCATGACATCGCACATTGTAGATTGCCAAGAAGACTTCCATACTCACAACCATATGGCCAGCCTTACCTAGCGAACAAGCCGCAGCCATTTTTTAGAAGGGGAGCCCCATTGGCACTCCCTGCGCCTAAGGACATTAAGCCGGATGTTCCTAGGATGGAAATAAATCCTACATGCATTCCTAGACCGTCTGGTCCTTACGTAACCCATCCATCGCGAGTGACGCTCTTGTTCACTATGTGGAAGAACCAACTGAAGAAGAGACCTATGTATACCCTTACGTCTTGCATGACTATGAGGGAAACATAGTCCTTATGGATTATTGACCAGTGTCGGTGATGGCGTTGGGAAGAGGGCGAGGTAGAGGCCTAGGAGGGCAGATGCAGGATCCAATCATTTGTTGGACTTGTGGTCACCCAGGACATGTCTCGTCACGCTGCCCTAAAAGGGAGCAGCAAAACAGAGACAAGGCTGACCAAAGATGTGCAGAGTGCGGAATCACTCATCTCTTCGTTGATTGCCCAAAGCGAAAGCCATCTTCTAGTTCAGCCAACGTACCATCTGTCCCATTGGGGCTGTTTGGTGTCGAGAACCTTGATGGGGAGGCCATGCCTATCCCATTGCGGGTCATGACCCGTGCCCAAACGAAGTAGGCCGACATCTCTCTACCAGGACCTAGCAATCTCGATGTAGCCTCGATAGGAAAGAAGAGCCGTAGACGGAGGAGGAAGAGTTCGGAAGCTAAAATCTCACTAAAAATGGAGAGTGCTACAACTCTGCCTGTTGGAAAGAAGGTCTTTGATGCAGAGGCAGAGAATTCAGCCCCTAAGACGGCCGCAAAGGGAAGTACTAAGGTAGGGGAATACCCGCATCCGAAGCGACAGTTAGAGGCCATAGAAAAGGTGAAGGAATGGAGAAGCTCAAGAGCATATAAAAGACGCGGAGCCCATCATAGAGGACGAGATCGATGATCTCTCCAGCATAAGCATGCCGATTTCACTTGCTCAACCAAAGTCGGGAGAAGCACTGCACAACAAGCAGTGCCGCTAAGGTCAAGCCTTGATGCTATAGGGCCATAGATCAATCACGGCCATTGGCCAGGACAATCCAGGTTAGGAGAGAGAGGAGCACCCAATGATCTCTTGACCACGTTGGTGACTACCCCTGTAACACTTAGCTTGGGAAATCTGCTTAGGCAGCATCCCACCCTATGGCAAGATCTTAAGCATTGGGTTGAAGGGTCACGAGAGCAGGTCATGGCAAACTCTCATGACCATGACACAGAGATGAAAATACCGAGTTTGACATTGCACTCTATGCCTAAATCATTACATGTCAATGCCTTTTGGGAAGATTCCGAGATGCATGCAGTCTTACTGGTTGTAGCCCTAGGTTACACAATGAGAAAGGGAATCGTAGAGATGGGAGCTGGGGTTAGTGTGCTTAGCCATGCAGTGCTTCAGACTTGGGGAAACCCACCTGTTGAGACTGCTCGGTTTAATGTCACACTAGCAAATGGTATAAGAGTCAAGCCATTTGCGGTGCTTAAGAATTGGCCAGTGCAGATCACAGGTGTCCAGTTCTTCGTTGACTTTATAGTCATGAAGGGAGTGGCCTACGACATCCTATTAGGCCGATCCTGGATATGCAACGCTAGAGTCATCGAAGATTGGGGTAACGGCTTCATCTTCCTTGGCAATAGGACGGATGCTGTGAGAGTAGAGATGGACACCTGGAAGACATCACCAGTCGACTTAGATGCCATCTCCGCTATGCTCAAGGGTAATGCTCAGGTCAAGAAGTCCTATGGGCCCTTGACCAAGTATATCCCATGCCCAGAGGATGAACGGGATTGGATGCACATCCTCACTACAATCGACTTGCCATTCTCAGATCATGAGGCGTATGAGGAAGCCATCAAAACAATCGGCAAGGCTAACGACACACCCTCCGTATCAGTCTGCATGATGGCAGGAAGCCTTCGTGGGAAACTGAAGCCTGTCAACTTCCAAGTCCCAACCAACAAAAGGGAACTCCAGGAGATACTAGAATACCTAACGAATAAGCTAGGTGGCAATCCAGCTACAAATTTCAAACCACTCCAGGATCTCTTAGATGAATCCAAGTGGCAATGGACCAGAGTGCATGACTTAAACCTCATGTATAACTGGGCCCTAGTTCTTGACCAACAACAAGAGATATACCAAGCCCTAGGAGACAATGAGTAGTTTGATGAAGAGGATTCTAACGACGAATACGAAGACTGCCAATCCTTCAATGATGAAAGTGAGGGTGAGGTAGATACCGTGGAATACGACAATGAAGGGCAAGAAATAGAGCAAATACGAGTAGACTCTAAGCCACAGAAAAAGAGTATCTTCAGGATAAAGCAAGGAGTCGTGCGCATGGAATGCGACCGTGCTTGGTTGGAACGCATAGAGGCCATAGATCTTGGGCAAGCAGGCCTAGCCCAGCCAGGAACAACATCAGTGCTTATGACAGAGTCGCCGTCCGAACTGCACTCACTAGGGGAGACCGCCTCCTCTAGCAACAGCGGGGAGTTCAACTCTGAGTTGGAGATTAGTTCGGATAGTGACCCAGAAATCCCTAGGCCGACTACGGCTAGACGCACCAAGGGGGATCTACTCGTCCACCTAAGGCGCAGACGATTGAGGCAGAGAAAGGAAAACCAACCCAGGGATATGCAAACGGAAGAACAATGAAAACCTTAGGACCTCCCTAAACGATTTACGAAATTCACAAAAGGGGATAGGGTAGTAGTTCTGTTAGTTGCCAAGCATCAAGGGCAAACTAGCGAACCAATTGAGGGACCAGCCACAAGGAGCTAAATCTAGCCCAGGAAGGGGAGACACCCTGACCAGTATTCATTGCCAATGACTCGACTCGGGAAGAAGAAATGAGTCTCGTTGCTCTCTTACGAGAGTACATGGACATGCTCGCCTGGTCCTTAGATGAGCTTAAGGGGGTAGATCTGAGTGTCGTGACTCACAACATATCTATGATGCCAGACACAACACTGGTCAAGTAGCGACCATACCCTATGAATCCAAAACACGCTCATGCTGTCAAAGAGGAGATTGATAAGTTAATGAAAGCGGGATTCATTTATGAAATTGAACACACAGACTGGGTGTCACCCATAGTCATTGTGATGAACAAGAATGGAAAGATCTGAGTGTGCGTCAACTACAAGAAGGTGAACTCTGCTACTAAGAGAGAACTATCCATTACCATACACCGAGCACATGCTTGAGAGAGTGGCAGGCAAGGAAGCCTACAGTTTTCTGGATGGCTTCTCAGGGTACAACCAGGTGCAAGTGCATCCTGCAGCGGCGGCAGACAGGCACAAGACTGCCTTCGCCAGTGAGAGTGGGGTGTCTTTGCTTACAGAGTCATGCCCTTCGGGTTGACAAATGCCCCTGCCACCTTCCAACACCTCATGTGCGCCATCTTCAAAGACATGCTTAGCAAGGAGTTGGAATTCTTTGTTGATGATCTCTGTGTTCACTCAACCTGGATTGAACACTTAGATAAACTCCGCGCAGTCTTTGAGTGGTGTCGCTTATATACCTTGAACCCCTTAAAGTGCCAGTTTTGGGTGAAGTATGGACGCATCCTAGGGCATATGGTGTCGAAGAATGGCATTGTGACTGACTTCTCGAAGGTCAGGGTTATTGTTGACCTTCCACCCCCAAACAACTATAAGGGAGTTCAATGCTTCCTAGGCTATACTGGATACTATCAGTAGTTTGTACTGAATTATGCGTTGATCGCTAGACCCTTGTACAAGCTGCTTATTGCCTTTGAATGGACCGAAGCATGCCAACGGGCATACGAAGAGTTGAAGAAGGCTCTAACCACAACACCAATCCTATGAGCCCTAGATTGGACCATTACTTTCCATGTGCATATTGATGCTTCTAAGTTTGCCATGGGGGCAGTGCTGTGCCAATTTGGCAAACAAAATTTAGACTATCCAGTGAGCTTTGCTAGCAGACAACTCACTGAGACGGAAATGAACTACTCGATGATGAAAAGAGAGGGATTAGCCATGGTATTCATTGTGAAGAAATTCTGGCATTATCTTTTGGCCACACCCTTTACCTTCTTTGTGGACCATCAAGCCTTACTCTATCTAGTAAACAAACCTTGCGCTACAAGATGCATAGATCGATGGCTCCTTCTACTTTTAGAGTTTGACTTCTCCCTGGTGGTACGAAAGGGAAAACAGCGTTACATGGCTGATCACATGTCACAAATCCCACTGGAGAAGCTGCTGGACAAGGTATTGTTACCTGACGTCCATCTGTTTAACCTTTCCAACGAGAGAGATCTATTTAAGGCTGATCTAACACCATATTGGGTAGATGACATAGTTCAAGTGCTTGAGCATAGACTGCTTGACCGACCGATAGAAAAAGCCCAACTTAGAAAAAGCCCGACTTAGGCACGATGGATTGCTGCGTAGATGTGTTTGCAAGCATGAGATGCACGATGTGCTCTCAGAGGCACACAACGGCATTGTTGGAGGGCACTTTAGCGGGGATACAATAGCACGAAAGGTGCTGCAGTCTCAATTGTGGTGGCCCATGCTTTTCCGCGACGTAGCACAATTTGTCAAGTACTATGACGAGTGCCAGCAGACGAAGGTTCTGATTCGCAAGGATCAAATGGAATTAACCCCAGTTATTGCTCGACAACCCTTTGAAAAATAGGGAATTGACTTCATTGGACCCATCAGTCCTGTGACATAGTATTCTTAGGCCAAGTACATTATTGTAGCCACAGACTACCTTACGAAATGGGCAGAAGTGAGAGCAACAAGAAAAAACAACGCTAGAATGACTGCTAAGTTCTTATGGGAGTAAGTGATTTCACGATTCGGCTGTCCCATCGAACTGGTCAGTGACCAAGGCATGCACTTCATCAATGAAGTGATCACGCATCTCCTGTCCACCTTCCTCATCATCCATCGCAAATACTTGCCATACTACCCTCAGGAAAATGGCTAGGCCAAATCGACAAAGAAGATTCTTGTCAATGTCCTGACCAAGGTTATCTCTGCTTCATGCAGCGACTGGGACAACAAGCTGATGGCAGCTTTGTGGGCTTATCGCACAGCTTAGAAAACAACTGTCGGCCAAACCTCCTTTAGGCTGACATATGGAACTGAAGCGATTCTACCATTAGAATTCTTCGCTCCTAGCCTGAGAATAGCGCTTCAAGAACAATGGGAAGGGAAGGAGGCATGGACACAACACCTGGTTGAACTCGAACGCCTCTCGGAGACTCGTCTTCTAGCCACCCATGCGCTGATTTGTGAGAAAGCCCGACGGAAGAACTGGTTTGACCAGCACGTCAAGCAGCGCGAGTTCAAACAGGATGACTTAGTGCTCCTCTACTCAGTTAAGGGGCATAAGCAAAAAATGAAATTTAGAGATCTTGGACCCTTCAAAGTTCGTGCGACCAGCCGAATAGGCAATGTCGAACTTGAGACCCTAGATGGTGAAGGAATAGGCTTCTTCAATGGCAGTCGTGTCAAGAAGTACTACCCTCCTATGCATCGTTTGCATGAGCCATTGATGTTAGAACCCCCTGTCAAAGTACGAGTAGCCACAATCACTGAAATTGACGATGAGGATGAGGAAGCCGTAGAGCCCGCATACCTCCATATCACGGTCACTGCCAACCAAACATGCGCTTTTAATGCCTTGATCGATGAGGGAACAGACTGCAATGTCTTAACTCACGATCATTGGACCCAACTTGGCAAACCATGACTTCAATCCACCACTACCAAATTAAGCCCATATGGGGCCCACTCATACACACTTCTGGGCAAGTGCAGAACTGCCGTCTCTATCGAGTCTGCGACTATACCACTGATTTTTTACGTGTTACCAAACACTAAAGACGCGTGCACAGAGTCGCTGCTGGGGCGAACTTTCAAAAAGTAGGCTCACTGCAATGTTGATTACAAGACGTAGCGCATCCACCTCACAATAGACAACGTTTGCATTGTTACAGCTTTCAGCAAGAGCTGTGCGACCTCATCTCGGGCCACAAAACCACCGATAGAAACATATGTAGTCAAGTCTAAGGAGGGGGGTAGTGCGCGGCCACCACTCCATGAATTTCATAAACCGCAACCCATAGCAGCCAAAGCTAAGGCCCAACCGCCTTGCCTTCAATGGATGCCTAAACAGCCGCAACAACAGCCGCCTAGGAGTCGATGCTCCTACCCTCATAAGACCAGAAACTCTAAACCTAGGAGGCCCAGATGCAGTTACAGGAATAGATGCGTAATCAATCAAAGATGGGTCGCCAAAGCCCTCTTGCACGCATAAGGATACTATGAGGGCAATGCTTGGATATGGATACCTAAGGCCCACACGACCAAAGGCACCACTCATATGCCAGCCTCAAGATTGATCATCCCAAAAACCGTAAAACCTCAAAACCACAAGCCGCAGAGCTTCCTTGACCCGCAACCATCAAGTTCATCCACGCGTGAACCCAAGAGAGTTGCCCAAGCCTATCGACCCAAGCGACAACCACCATCACAAGAGTCATCACCTGCCAAAGTCAATCCGACTTCCCAAATCCATCCTGAAAGCAGCAGGCCATCACTCAAGGCTATTGCTAACCCAACCATAGTCCCAGCGACCCAATCACAAGCTCAAGAACACTCACAACCGCAACTTTTCGTTGCCAAAGGCTCAAGTCCTACCAAACCCCAACCACCCGCAGGCCTTAGACCCTCTTACGAGAGGAAATCCTTTTTCACACTAGTAACTAATTTAGCTGAAGAAATAGGGGATGACTTGGTGGATTGCATTAAGTGATTGGACGCCACTTTTGTATCGCTAGCTCTGAGCTACGATCGCCTAGACTTAGGCCTATTGGACGAATCCTTCGCAACCAAAGTTCAAACGATGCCTTGTTCTTGGGAAATGTTTGAATTTGCATTTGCAAAAGCTGCTACCTCTGCCTGCTGAATTGCTCAGCAGCGAGATCTCCAAATAGCAAGCAATCAAACAACGCCTCATCACGTCATATGATCAATGAACCACTTCTGCCATCACTGACCAAGAAGTTTCAGAGCTATCAAGACTTGCTGAGATGGAATCCCAGTTCTTAAAGCATTGGTACACTCTTAGGTTGCAATGGGAAGTTGAAGGATGCCGAATAATGACCAATGCTGAGTAGCGCCGCACTATCAAAATAGTAGAGTACGACCCCACTTACGTTGCGCCAACCTCGTATAGAGTGTTAACTACTCTTCGTGGTTGATCCATGGAAGAGCACATCAAAGGACACCCTTACATTGATTGCTTGTTGATTGAGGAAGAGTTACACATTGCTAGCCGTGTCAACTCTGGTGAGTTCCTAATAGATGTTCTCACATACATCACGCACGTGGGGATTCGACCCTTTGATCTGGACCGCGCAGCTCATTTGGAATACAATCCCAATTTCTATACTTGGCTCCTTCACAAGTAACCCCTACACCTCCATGCCGTAAGCCCTTATCCTTTTGACCCTAAATCCTAGGAAGGATCCTTCTCAAGCTGGAAGGGGAGGGGGTAAGGTGAATCAAATTAGAATCAGTAAATCAAATCAAAGTTAGTGAAACACATAGATATATATTATGAAAAACGGATGGGGTAGGAAAAGGGCATGAAAAATTTGAAGTAAAGGGCAAAAAGTCAAAGTCTGAAAAGGAGAATCTACATTGGATCTTAAGGAATTCATTCAAAATCATAGAGTTTTTCCTTTTCAGCAAATTATTATGTCGCAAGCACTAATGAAAATTACGGTTTATGACAAGAACAACAGATGTCGCAGTAAGACCATGCCCACCGACTCTCGTTCACAGACGAGGAAAGAGAGCAATATCGCATCTACCTAGAAAACCGCACCTTCAGCCAGCTTAAGTTTCGAACTGTCCACAACATAGAAGTTGTGGTGGCTAGGGAGGAAGCAGCTAAGAGGGTGGTCCAGCAATGTAACCTTACCAAGTACCTTGAAAAATTCTCATAGGAGCTGGACCACCTAAAGTGTGTGGAGTTCCTCAGATCATACGACCTAGACCAAGAATGTGGCACAGTGACGGTGGGTAGAGGAGAAAGTGCCAAGCAGGTGTGCAGGTCCGTCTAGATCTAGCCTTGGTGGAGAAGGCATTGGGATTGGAGCCAAAGATGGAGAGAAAACAGAAGAGGAATGTCTATGCGATGCTGAAAATGAAAAGGGAGGAGGTGCTCACCAATGACGGCATCAGCATCCAAGACATTTCCGACACAGAAGCTAGGCTGTAAGCAAAGCTAGTACATGTGCTCTTCTCCAGCCAGCACTACAACTCCCTGATGCGTCAAATCAGCGTGCCTGTGTTGGAGAACATAGCGGCCCACACTCTAGATAAAGTTGATTGGAACGGGTATGTAAAAAAAATATCGAGCAGGCAGCTAAAGCATTGGCTTTAGGAAGTGTGCCAGCAGGTGGATAGTCTCCAACCTCTCCAAGACTACAGAAAGGAAGAAAGCTTCATCCAAGGCCTCTTACATCGGGTATGGAGGTGTCTTGACTGCGCTCATCCAAGAGGCAGTAAGAGAGACACAGAATGCAGAGGAGGGAGAAGGAGAAATGCTCGATAGGACCCCCCTCACTAGGATAGAGAAGAATCTACCGATAGAACTGAAACAAATAAAGAAGGGGAAGAACAGGAAAGTAGGAAGGCGACCAAGAAACCCAAAAAGAAGACAACTCAAAGGAAGAAAAAGGATGACGAGGGCCGCAGGAAAGAGAAAGAGGACTTAGAGAAGGCCAAGAGAGAGTCCCTTAGGGAGGCCAAGGAGAGGGAGAATAAGAAAAAACAGGAAGAAGAAAAGGAAAAGGAGGAATTACAGGAGGCTAAGAAGGCATCAAAACAAGAGAAAAGGAGAGAAAAAGAAAGGAAAAGGAAGAAAAAGAGAAAAAGAAGGAAGAGCAGAGAAAAGCAGAAGAGGAAAGGCAAAGAAAGACTGATGAAGAAGAGAAAGAACTAAGAAGGAAGGAGGAAGAGGACTTGATTGAAGCTACACGCCGGTCCATCGAACAACAAAGCAGAGCAGATGAATTGGGGAGTTTGAGCCCACATAGAGAAGAAGGGCTTGGGTCAAGCACATAGGTGCCAGATATTGTGTCGTCCACTGTCATTGAGAGCAAGGGAAAAGCCCCAATTCACCCAATTCCTACTCTATTGGTGCCTCCCACCAAGCCAACCACCATCACCCCCAGCATCCCCACCAGTGCAGATGTATCAAATTTTGTGGCATGGATGCAGTACTTCATTAACAAGGAGATAGCCCAGGGGAAGAGCACTGAAACTACGGCTACAGGGCAAAAGCGGCCGACCATAGACGCAAAGTCTAGACAAGATCCTAAACGACAGAAGGTGGA
This sequence comes from Lygodium microphyllum, assembly GCF_053477565.2. Lineage (NCBI taxonomy): Eukaryota > Viridiplantae > Streptophyta > Polypodiopsida > Schizaeales > Lygodiaceae > Lygodium > Lygodium microphyllum. Next base: position 35,817,509 of record NC_141163.1, on the reverse strand, counting down.
GGCCTAAACAACACCCAAACAACACCCATCCAAACAACGATGACACCACTAGCTAATTATGATGAATACGTTGCCGAGCTACTCTCTCAGTTGGAGAAAGCTAAGGAGGAACGAAAGATAGCTGTGGCTGAGTTGGCAGTTGAGAAGGAATCAATAGCCACCTTCCAACTTGACAAAACAAGGATGATAGCCATGCAACAAAGGGAGATTGTGGATCTCAAGCAGGAAATAAAGGCTAAGGATGACAGGGAAGAGCACTGGAGGTAGCAGCTCGAGAATGAAACATAGGAGCTGGTGAAGATGCAAAGAGAACATAAGCTCCTAATAATGCAATATCAGGAGCTCATTGCAAAAACTGCTAAAGTTGAAGAGCCCATGGTTGAACTCAACGCAAGGGATGAGAAAAGAAAGCAGGACATGGAGGAGCAGTAAGAAGAGATTGAGCGCCTAATCGATCATTTGAACTCTGAAAAAGAAGAACAGGAGAGGCTGAACAAGGATTTGGAGGACCAAGAGCAAAGGCTCATGATACTGACCTTGAAGCAAGGGGAGAGCATGGAGGAAATGAACAAGAGAGCAGAGGAATGGGCGGTGCATAATGAAAAGAGGGTGAAGACACTGGCACGGTGCCTTGCTCTGGTAGAAAATAGGGCAAGCCAGTCGTGCAGCCATCCGTATCCCTCCCACCATGCCCCGATGACCTCCCAATGCAATTCCATGTGGAGCTAGTGATCTGGATTGAAAAGGACCCTTTTTCCTTCAGCTTCCTTATGCCTAACAGCCTGAGAAGGGTCCTGCCGATCAAAATAATGGAGGAGGTGATCACGACTGGCAGCCAACTAGGCCAAAAATGGTTGGACGATAGGGCACGGAGGAAGCAGAGTTTTGGCAAGACAAAGTATTTGAGGTGCCGCACACTGTAAGGGGCTACAACTGCCAACCCCTCTAGAGAAGGCGAATATGCGATATCAACATGCCCGCCTGGATGGCATTTTGCAACACCCTACCCTATGAGAGAAACGACCCCACATTCATGGCGTATCCTCGTAGGGTAGGCGTGGATTTTGTCGCCACCCTCCATGGGCAGCATGACTTCCCCATCATCTACAATTCCAATGCCACTTCCTTCGAGAATGCCCTCCTTTTTGATTTAGGAAGCCTAACTGAATCCATGACTCGCTTTCTCACAGAATTCTCCTCATGTCCTGATCTCGCTTTTATAACTATGTGTAATTACCTTAGGCTTCTTAAGCTATTACTCAAGCAAGATCCGGCACCCTTACACCACCCCAACACCGAAGTGCCATGGGATTGGCACCCGTTTAGGAGGGGGGTAATGTTAACCCCAAGTTGAGATGGTGGAAAAATGAAGGAAAAAGCAAAAGGAAGATGGAAAAAGAGCAAAGACACGCAGGTGGCCTCTAAAGATGAACCAAGGCAAAAAGCGCAACTTTAAATGAAAAGGCGCTTCAAAAAACTCTTGTAAAAGAGCGCCTGGCTCCCTCCTGTGCCAATTGTAAAATATTAGATGGGTGTAGGCTAGAGGCACAAGGCTAGAAGAGGGAAATGGAAAAAGGACCTTGCCACAATGGCTGGGCATGTAAAAAAGGAATGGGTGCCCATGGGATTTTAGGGCTTGTATATAAAGTTCAAAAAGTGAATGAAAGCTCATTCTTTGGTGTGTGGCTAACAAGAGCTCTTCACCATCTCCTCTTCTCTTCTTCTCTTCTCTTCTCTTCTCTTTTCTTGCGCGTGTAGCTATGGAGGATGGAGCTTGGAGATGGAGGAGGCTTCAGGATGCTTGAGCTAGCATCTAGGATCGTGGAGCTACCGAAGTGTGCGAGGAAGGAGGCTACTCATATCGGCATTAAGGTAAGCTCACTACACTCCGAAGTGTGCAAGGGAGGAGGCTACTCATATCGGCATTAAGGTAAGCTCACAATGCATCGACTAGGTGAGAGATAGCCATTAGAGCTCACTTGAAACGCTTGAAACAATAAGCGGTCCGTGGGTCTTGGCGGTTGAGCGTGAGCTCCCACTATAGCTCGCTACACCATGTAATTTTTACAAAGCACCCATCTTGCAACCTCGTGATTGGACAAAGGAGATCCATGTTCACAATGATGCATTTGTAGAATGAGAATAATCAGAGTGGAAACCAAGATTCAAGTGTGCACAAGAGGGAGAGAAGATATCAAAAGTACAAGAAAAAGTCTTGCTTATTCAGTTTCTCATAAAAGTACAACTTGGGTTACTCTCACTCAAAGGTTGATGTAGACCCTTGGGCTATTTATATAGTCCCAATTGGCTAGGGTTAGGGTTTTCCCTTCCCCTCATGACAATTCACACCTGCATGCCCTTATCCACTCCTGTGTTAGGAGAGTTCATATGCATATACTCTCAACACCCCCCTCAATGCCAAGTTGCATTGGAATACAAAGCATAAGAGAATGCCCCCCCTTAACCCAAACTAGGATGCCTTTATTAGAATAGGCTTATAAGGATGGTTATAGGCAGAAGGGATATAGGAGTCATAAGAGTCAATCGTTTGTGGATTGGGAGGCAAAATTGGCCTCCAATTCCTTAGGTATTTCAGGACGGTTAGGACATTTACTGGTAATATGTCCTATCTTCTTATATCTATTACATTTAATCTTTTTTGGGTATTTTTTCCAATAGTTACTTACAATATGCTCCTTGTTTTTACCAAAGGTACACATATTGACAACTGGATGCACCAAGACTTGGTCATGGAATGTTGGAGTAGATATTTGACTGGTACTTCCTTCTTTGTGATTCCTTTTTTCTTTATCCAAGTAGGATTGGATGGTGCTTGCCAAGGTAGGATGGGGAATATTAGTAAGGGTTATTACAAGTGTGGGAAAGACCTTTTTGACTACTTTTAAAAGAATGGCAATAACATCTTCATCATGGATTGGTGCTTGCATTGAAGAAATCTGTGTCATGAGGCCTTTCAAATGCGAAATAAATTTTCCCAAGTCTTCTCCTTCTCTATATTCCAAGCTAAAGAATTCAATCTTAAGGAAAATCTTAGTGTTTTTACCCATAGCACCATAGAGCTTTTCAAGCTCATCCCATTTTTCCTTGGCAATGGAGAGCTAATCAACATGATGAATTAAGGATTCATCTAAGTGTAACATGATTATTGCTTGAGCACATTGATCATCCTCCACATTAGAATGATCAATCAACTCTATGCTATGGGATGAATTAGAGGAGAGTACAATAATACTCATTTCTCTGATTTACCAGCAGCAAACAGTAAGAACCATTAGCTAAATGCATCAGTAGTGCTAAGAAGCATTTGTACCAACTTCCATACTTCTACTCATAATGAAGGTTGATCTTTACAAGCTTAGTAGTGCCCATGGAACGAGAAGGAACTTTGCATTTAAGCTCCACAGGGCAATAACAAATCGTGACATAGGTTTTCCAGTGATTAAAATCATTGTTGATAATTCCTAGATTAAAAAAATGAGAATAAGAAAGCTTGAAGCTTCCTGGCTATGGCTACCAAGAAACCCACAGTTAGGGTTTTGTTGATTGTGGGCAGTAGAGAGGGAATGGGGTCAAGCCCTCTTAGAGGGAGATGACCCACTAGAGGGGCTATGGAAGCACTATGGTAGTCTAGAAGATTTCACTACTCTCTGATCACACCATGCTCAGAGATGTCACATTGTTGCCCAAACTGGCTTTTTGTGCTATTTCAGCAATGCTGCCCCCTACGCCCACAATGTTGGGGTGTCTCATGCCACGTTCTTTTGCCTTGAACTGGGGAGGAGATCTTTAGAAGGAACCTTGAGCTGAAATGCTCTCCTTTGCTCATCCCAAATCCAACAAAGGTGGGTCAAGCTATGGCTATGGAGGTCAAGTGGTAAGAAGAAGAAGATGAAGGCTCATGTGCACTTAGTGGTGTAATGAGGTTGAGGGAAGCTAAAGAATCAGAGGTGGCTCTGATACCATGTGAATAATCAGAGTAGAAGCCAAGATTGAAGTGTGCACAAGAGGGAGAGAAGAGCTCAAAAGCACAAGAACAAGTCTTGCTTATTTAGTTGCTCATGAAAGTACAACTTATGTCACTCTCACTCAAAGGTTGATGTAGACCCATAGGTTGTTTATATAGCCCCAATTGGCTAGGGTTAGGGTTTCCACTTTCCCTCAGGATCATTCACACATGCTTGCCCTTATCCACTCCTACATAAGGAGAATTCATATGTCGATACTCTCAACATAGAAGGCCTAGGTGCAGTCTTATGCCAAAAAGGCTCCTCAAAGTTAGATCAACTCATCTATTATGCAAGTGGAGAAGTAACCAACAAAGAACAAAACTATATAGTGATGGAGCTTAAGTGCTTGGCAATGGTGTTTGCCTTGGAGAAGTTTTGACACTACCTACTGTTGACACACTTTAAATTCTATGTGGAACATGAGGCCCTATCCTTCTTGATGAACAGAGCAAATGTAAAGGGAAGAATGATGAGATGGCTCCTTCTATTTCAGGAGTTCAACTTTGAAGTGGTTACCAAACTTAGTCACTCCCATGTCCTGTCTAATCATTTATCGTGAATCCCTTAGAGTGACGAGGAGCCAGATGATTCGAACCTCCCTGATACTTCCCTTTTGCTAGTCAAAATTGTAATCCCATGGTACGCAGACATAGCCAACCTCTTGGAAACACAATAATATCCCCCTGGTATCTCGATCCATGAGAAGAAGAAGCTTATGTTGGAATCAGACCCTATACCCTATTAGGTAGTGCTATGTACAAGAAAGGAAAATATGAAATATTACGCATATGTGTTGCAGGAGAGGATATTGGAATATTACTGAAAGCATGCCATGATGAGCCCTGTGGAGGACAATTTGTAGGAGAAGCAACGACTAGAAAGGCCTTGCTCATAGGATATTGGTGGGGTTGACCCTCCATAAGAATGCCTATGACTACTACAAACTATTAAAATACTGAGAATGCATGCTATGGAGGAACACTGATGAGAAAATAGACAATCATAATGAGGCAGAAGCATTGACAAGGAAGAACATCTAATATTATCCAAGCATAATGCAAGTACAACTGATTGATAATGACTGATAGAATGAGTGTGGGGATGAGTGTCTTTTATAGGATTACAATAGGTGGTATTGGTATGTGGAGATAGTTGGAAAGGAACCATGGTATTCAGCAACTATGGTTTTAATAAACCGTGCATAATGACCTAGTCTAAGGATTTATTTGCAGTCTGTTTCTTTGCCTTGTTTGTCCCATACAAAGAGGCTATGGTGGATGTGATTGCACATTTCTCAACACCCCTACTCAATCATTACCGTAAAAGACACTGAGTATATAGAGGTTGTTGTAAGTAGAACCTTGCTAAGTGTAGACATGGAAGAAACAAAAACAACCATACAAAGCTAGAGGTTGTTACAAGGCCTCACTAAATGTGTAGAGGTTGTAGTGTGTAGAGGCTACATGAGGAGTTTAGGAGCTTATGGTGGGAACATAAGGCAAGTCCACATGTTAAACTTAAAAAAAGTCTATCATCAAAAAATGAACTACAAAAGAGGGACTGATGATTCTTATCCTTTTTTTCTTGGGGTTCTTCTTCTCCTTCTTCTTCAATGTTGTCTTCATCTTCTTTGACTGTAGCAAGATATGCTCTTTGAGACTTTTTCTTAGCATAGGAAAATTTCTCAATATGCCCAGATTTCTTACAAAAGTCACAGACTACGCTCTTCTTCTCTTTCACATAGAGGAGTTGTTGGACTCCTCTTGGGATGCTTGTTTCTCCTTTGTTCTTGATCTTCTTTTCCTCTTCCAGGAGAGAGGCTTTGATGTCCACAAGTTTTAGCTTTGGCATGTTGATTAATGTGGTAGACACATTATCAAAATCAGGTGGAAGACTTTTGAGAAGCACTCCAATGCAAATGTATTCATCCATCTTCAAGTTGATTCCTGCAAGTTGTGTCAACAAGCTTTTCATATAATTCAAATGAGTTGCAAGTGAGGTATTACTTTGCATGTCGAGCCTAAAAAATTCAATTATTAAACCATATTTTGGGGATTTGGAATGAGCTCCAAAAAAGGTTTCTAATTGATCCCATGTCACGTAAGAGGTTTCACAATCATCAACATGATGAATGTAGCTGTCATCAAGTTAGAGCTTGATAATATCTTGAGCCTTATCATCATTTTTATTCCATACAACTGAAAGTGCAGCTTCCCTTGGTTTCTTCTTTTGAACACTTGTGATTGACCACAAGCCTTTCTTCATTAGGATCAATTTGATCCTAGTTTGCCATGTATGGAATCCAACACCATTGAATCGAGATGTCGGTGAATCCTTGCCCATCTTGAGATTGCAAGATCAGCAGCAAATTAGCTCCAAACAATTCCAATTTCAATTGAGCACAAGTGTTAAGAATCACTAGGTGATTAGTATCAAGAGATACTAGGCAATTTAGTGACTATGATGCCCTTGAAATTGGAATCTTCAAGATCTGATGCAAGTCTGAGGCTTCCCCTCCTTGATTTGATGTTGAAGTTGCAAAAAGAAAGAAGTTTTGATTAGAGGCAAAGCTGATTGTGTTAACTGACATTAGTGCTAAAAACACTAGATGAGTGTCAATGGACATTGTTTCTTGAAATGCTTGAGAATCTTGTTAAGATCTCCTCTCCTTGCTGGTAAATAACTTGAATGCTTGCTGAAAATTGAGTACTTTCCAGTAGCCAAGACTTGAGGACTCCAGTGGGTGAGAGAATGTAGGAGATGAAGCTTAGCTATGGAGTTTGTGATTAGGGTTACCACACTCGACTGGTTTTTTCATTGCTACAGCATGTACAGGTGATGACTTGCCACAATACTTCAGGGAGAGATAGCTTACTTAATAGGATTTTAAAGCCCCATGATTCCCATCAAGATTGCAAGGCACATGGACTGTATGCAGCATACGACCAGAATACAGGCACAGACAAGTAGCGGGATGAAGAAAACTCAATGGTTGGGTTGATAGTTGACAATGTCAAGGTTTGAGATGACAGGGAGGAGTGCCCTGAGTCAGAGAAGGTTTGCCCAAAAGAAAACACAAGTTGAAATGGCCTGGATTGGGAGCTACAAGTCCTCCACTGAAGGTGGGTAGCTATGGAGGTAGGTGAGAGATCCAAGGAAAAGTGGAGGGAGCCAAAAATTCAAACTAGAATGACTCAATTAGTGGGTTGATGACTCATTAACTTAAAATCCACTCTGATACCATGTTAAAATACTGAGAATGCATGCTATGGAGGATCATTGATGAGCAAATAGAAAATCATAATGAGGCAAAAGCATTGATAAGGAAGAACAACTAATATTATCCAAGCATAATGCAAGTACAACTGATTGATAATGACTGATAGAATGAGTGTGGGGATGAGTGCCTTTTATAGGCTTACAATAGGTGCTATTGGTAGGTGGAGATAGGTGGAAAGGGACTATGGTATTCAACAACCGTGGTTTTAATAAACCGTGCATACATGACCTAGTGTAAGGCTTTATTTACAGTCTATTTCTTTGCCTTATTTGTCCCATACAAAGAGGCTATGGTGGATGTGATTGCACATTTCTCAACACAAAAATTGTGATGCTTGTAAACAAATGGAAAAACCTACCAAATCTAGCGTTATGCCACTACAACCCATCCTTCCTCTAAAGCAGTTTGAGAAATGGGGGATTGACTTCGTTGGGCCCATTGATCCACCAACTAGAAGAAAGTAGAACATATACATCTTGGTCTGTATATGGACTATGTGATGACGTGATGTGAAGTCAAATCTCTCAAGCAGGATGGTGGCAACGACATGGCTTTGTTCATGAATGAGAATATCATCACCTATTTTGGCAGTCCCCTAGAACTAGTAAGTGGTAGAGGTGCGCACTTCCTTAATAAGATTATGGAAGAATTGACCGAGTTGTACAAGATCTGCCATCGTAAGTCCACACCTTACTACCCCAATGCCAATGGCCAAGTTGAAGTTAGCAATAGTATCCTCTACTTGATCTTGACAAGAATGATTGTTGCACATTGTCATGATTGGGACGATCGACTTACAGAGGCCCTCTAGGTATACAAAACCTCCCATAAGGCTGCTATAGGACAAATCCCTTTCTAGCTGGTGTATGGTACAGAAGCCATCTTTCCTGTTGAACTAGAGCTACCCTCTTTGCGCATGGCTATCAAAGAGCACTTGGGAGATGATGAGTCCTTGCACCATCGTCCCTTGCATGTGGAATGTCTGGATGAGACTCTCAGGATGGTCTATCACAACATGTGTATGGAAGCCATGCAAGCTCATAGAAAGGCCTATCACAACAGCTTCATCAAGTAAAAGGAGTTCAAGGAGGTTGACTTATTCCTTGCTTAAGATTCGAGATTTGACAAGTTTTTAGGCAAGTTTCAACAACGATGGTTTCCATCAACCCTAATGGATCTTTCCAAGTGTAGAAAGTCGATGCTTTGGATGATCTTTTCCTAATTAATGACTATCGCCTCAAGAGGTATTACCCTCCCTGGGGTCCTAACAATCACTGTCAATAGCCCCCTCATTCTTTTACACGTTGATTAGTAAAGTTTTACATGTTGCTCCTCTTGATAGCCCTTTTTCTTATCCTGATTAGGTGGCCTCGTTCTTCTAGCTCCTCATAGCCACCTTCCACCCCTCCTTTGCTTCCTTTCCATTTGATCCAACAGAGGTGGCGAGGATAATTCCAATACATGGTATTCTTGCCATTCTCCTCTTTCAAACGAAGGAAAAGAACAAAAGAAATATACACACATATATATATATCGGTCACCATGGGAGAAAAGGACTTCGGCCCTTGTCATGTCGATTCTTTGAGAAAAGGTGAAAATACCCTCGGGAATAGGAAAAAGGAAAAAAGAAAAAAGAAACAAACAAAAGTAAATTGTTATGGGAGAAGAGGAAGAAAATTCCCTTCATAATAGGCCTCATTTCGAGAAACGATGGCAACCACCCTTGGATGAGAAGCTGGTTATGGAAAAGTTGGTAACATGCTGCAATCCAGGATAGCTAAATCATTATCAGAACTCTTCCAGAAGCAGTTCCAAAGCTACCTTCCTTGGTGTATTGAATCTTGCAACCCCATTAGTGCTTCTGATTCCTACCATAGACAATATTTCCAATGTGCAATCCAAGTACTCGACTTGTTGGCTACCTCCCTGGGTACACCTCTTCCTCAACTAGTACAAGTTGATACCATTAACCTGACGAAGCTGATCTTCATTGATAAACTTGAGTAATGCAAGCTACCATCCTAACCAGATGGGGAGGTGAGTATGACCTGCCCTCTATAATCATCAACAAGTTCAAGATAGAGGGTGGGGTAAGTGACCAGTCCTTGCTCTTTATACTCAACTAAGAGGTGAGATGTGTGAATGGAGTGTTCTACACAACACGGGATGGGCCTCTCAATGCACAAACACAAAAAATAGTTCCTATGTGCATGACACTATAAGGCTCCCTAGCCTTCCTTCTCACATTGTATGCTAGCATCAGGGGCGAGGTGCACTATTGCACCATCGATTGCACACAAGGCATATAACCTTTGCACAAGTGACAACGAGTCTTACATTAATGGGTATAAGCAATGGGTTTCCCTCCTGCAACCATCAACAAAGCGTGAGACAAAGGAGGGGTTGAGCATGATTGATTTTCCTTTCATCAACTGAGAGAGTGCAGATTGAGGGACGCTTTGACAATTTGAGTCAAGTACGTTCTCATTTCCCTATGCACACATGGGATGGGCCTCCTCTGCTACCACTACATACCATTTTGTTTGGTGCACTGCAGGATAAGGCTCCTTGGCCTTCCCTCTTGCACTTATGCCAAATGGGTCGGGGCGCACCGATACACCATCAACTGTGCACATTGGCATACTCCCTCTCAATCATCCCTCTTGTTGATTTCTAAACTGGGTGTGAGCTATGGCTTCAATCATTCTCTTCAAGTGATGTAAGTCATGGGGCGAGTCATAGATCTAACATTCCAAAATGAGTGACTATCAAGATGAGTGTTGTATATATCGCCACATCAAAAATTGAACCAGCTCTTCATCAACAATGCTACCTCCCTGGGTGTTGCTATGCGGTCCTTGCCATGCTAGACGAGTGTGATGTGGTGAGCCGTGGTACCTCTTGCCATCAATTACGATCCTTCACATGGTAGCGCAAATTCACCATGATTATCTATGAACTGAGGCCAAGTTTTTTTAACTCTCCCAATTTTTTATTACGAGCATCGATTATGTTTTAAGTGTAGGGACATTCATATATGGGTTATGATCAAGTGTTAGACCCATGTTGCATAGTCAATCCAATCTATTAAGGTCTTAAGTGTGGGGACACATCCCTCTGCGTCCACTTTGCATACCCACATGGAAACATCCCTATTAGACGATTGACATATCCCATATCCTACTTTTCCCCTGATGGGGTCCCTTCCCCTCCCACATGTCCCCTTGTCATCCCCTCTTGGGATCATTCCTTGTTATTTTGTCTTTATCATTTATTTTACTTCTTTTCCATCATGCGAATGTAGCTTACATTCCTCAAACTTGACGTCTAACCTTCTAACCATGTTTATCCCTTAGAACTAACCACTTTTCCTTTTTATAGTCCTTAGTTTTGAGCCATGGATCATGAGCTATTAATTTTTGAAGAATTTTGTACCAATTTAATGTGTTTCCATGTGAATGCATCATTTTTTCTTTGAAAAGCAATCTGATAGACCTAATTTGCACCTTTCCTTTGATATTTTTCTTTTTATTGCTTATAATTCTAATGCACGGTTTGTCCTTTATTAAATTTTTTGTATTTTTGGGTATTCTTGTATGCGATTTCGGTTATTTTTCCATGTGAACCTACCCTAGTTACCTCAAAATTCAATTTTGCTTAGATAGCCTTGTCTAGCTTGCTCCCTTGCACAATTTTTTCTTTTTTCCCATGCCGTCTTGGACCATTAATTTTATGTTATTAAATTTTCAATGGGTTTTTGTGCCCACTTTTTCAAAATTTTCCCATGTGAGCACCCCTTTATGTTGTCAGTACTGCGTTCTTACCTGATAACCCTATCTGACAGGTTTCCCTTGACATTATTTCTTTTTGTTGCACTTTGTTTCGATGCATGGATTTTCTTGTATTAAATTTTGACTTCATTTTTGTTGGTATTTTTGCATTTTTTTCATACACACACACACACACTCTACCGCCCCTGAAACCGTGTTCTAACTTACCCATCCTCTCTGCTACTTCCCTACATAGATTTTTTGTTTTCATTCTTCCTTGTTTTGATTGCCAAATTTTTTCGTATTAAATTTTATTTCCATTTTTTGGTGTGTTTTTATGAATTTTCCCATGCGAACGGGTCTTATCCTTATCAAAACTATACTCTGATGTGACAGGCTAGTCCATTACATTCTCCTAGATATTTTTCATTTTGTTTACCCTTCATTTTAATTGATGAATTTGTTGGTATTAATTTCTGTGTGTTGTTTGTAGGCCGGATTTTCGCATTTTTTCCCTGTGAATGCCCTTAATTGTAACCAAAGATCCCATTTCATTTCTCCTTCTTCCTCTTGACATGTGGCATATTTTTCCCTTTTGATATTTGTTCATTTGGTGCTTGGTTTAATTGTTGTTAATTTCTCAATAATTTGTGTTTTAATGTTTCACATGTTTCTACGCCCATGCTCGCATTTTCGCGAATTTTCACGCGTTGACGCATTTGTGTTGATGTCTTTCTTCCATGTGTCTGCCCTGTCCCTATCGTGCTGATTCGCCTATCACAAATGTTTTTACCTCTCCTAAGCCCGCGTTCGTGCGTGCGACATGTGTGGGGCTCCTCAATTTCCACATTTAAAACACAAAACAAAAAATAAAAAACAAAACCTTATTATTACAAAGCAATGAAATGAAAAAAACACACCCTTTCCTCCCTCCTCAACCATTCCCTCCCTCCCCCCCCAGCAGAACCCCCTCTCCCTTTCCGCCCTTCACCTTTGTGTTTGTCTCCCTCCTCCACATCCCTCCCTCCTTCCTCTCCCCTCCTCCACCTCTCCTGCTCACTCAGATTTTCGCAAATTTTCACGCGTTGATGCATTCGTGCGGATGTCTTTCTTCCATGTGTCTGCCTCATCCCCGTCGTGTTAATTGCACTATCACAAATGTTTTTACCTCCCCTAGCTTGTGTTCGTGTGTGTGACATGTGGGGGGGGGGGGGGGCTCCTTAATTTCCACATTTAAAACACAAAACAAAAATAAAAACAAAACCTTATTATTACAAAGAAAAGAAATGAAAAAAACACACCCTTCCCTCCCTTCCCAACCATTCCCTCCCCCCCCTCTTAGTGGATCCCCCTCTCCCTTCTCGCCTTCTGCCTTTGTGTTCGCCTCCCTCCTCCACATCCCTCCCTCCTTCCTCTTCCCCTCCTCCACCTCTCCTCCTCCTCCCCACCTCCTCCTTCACATCTCCTCCTACCCTTCCCCTCTATTGAAAGCTGCCTGCTATCGCCCAAGAGTCACTACTATCGCTGCAGCCAAGCGTCATTACCATCGTTGCCCAACAGTCTTTGCCATCATCGTTGTCACCTGGGAGTCTCCGATACCATTTCACTCGAGCACCATCACTGCTATCACTCGACCATCTTCATTGTTGACACCCTGGTAGTGGCCACCTCTACTTTGCCGCCACGCCTGCTAGCAACACTGCCATGCCCTTTCCTTCTCGCGCTCCGTGCCTTCTCTGCAAGTGCCCTCCTCGTCCTCTTGCAAGTGCCATTGCCTATGCCCGTGTTCCTCCCCTGCCCACGTGGCCCTCCCGCCCATTCCCATGTCTCCCTAAATAAATAAATAAATAAATAAATAAATAAATAAATAAATTAACCAAAACAAAAACACTAATAAAATCAATTAAAATTTTCATTAACAATTAAAACACACTTAACCATTAACAATTAAAAACATTTTAAAAATTATTACTCAAAAATTACAATTAATTTTTTAAAAAACACCTCCACCCTCATACATATCACTACAAGGATATAGGAGTATAGCGACGGCCATTTCCAATGCAAATTAGTGGCGTCGCTATTTGCATTGCAAATGCATAGTGATGGTACTCAGGTGGAAAAAAGTGAGTTGAAACTCGAGCGTGGCATTTTGCACGAAAGAGAGAAAGAGGGAGCGAAAGGGAGAGCGAACTGCATCTTGCGTTTGAGAGGGAGAGGGAGAGGGAGAGAAAGAGAGAAAGAGGGAGAAGGAGAGATTCTGACCACCGCTGCCGCCGTTTGCGAAGAAGAGGAGGAAGTGCACGGAGGGCGAAGAGGAGGCACTGTCCCTCTTGGTTTGTTTTTGTTCTTTCTCCTTTTCTTTTGCTTGTTTTTATTAAAAAGAATGTGTAATAAGAGAGAAAGAGAGGAAATGAGAGGGAGAGAGGAAATGAGAGAGGGAGAGAAAAAGAAAGAAGAAATGAGAGAGAGAGAGAGGGGGAAAAAACATGAAACATAAGAGAGAGAGAGAGAGAGAGAGAGAGAGAGAGAGAGAGAGAGAGAGAGAGAGAGATGTTTTGTTAAAGGAAATGAGAGGGAGAGGAAGAGAGAAAAAGAAAGAAGGAATGAGAGAGAGAAGGAATAAACATGAAACATGATAAAGAAAAAGAGAAAGAGAGAGAGAGAGGGAGGGAGAGAGGAGAATGAATGGATAAAAAACAAAGAGAGGGTAAGATCTTGTTCTTCAACTTCTTCTTTTCTTGTTTGTAGTAGTAGTAATAGTAGTAGTAGTAGTAGTAGTAGTAGTAGTGGTGGTGGTGGTGGTGGTGGTGGTGGTGGTGGTGGTGGTAGTGGTAATAGTAGTGGTGGTGGTGGTAGTAGTACAGAGAGAGAGAGAGAGAGAGAGAGAGAGAGAGAGAGAGAGAGAGAGAGGCTGAGTGCTAGTAGTAGTAGTGGTAGTAGTACACAGAGAGAGAGAGAGAGAGAGAGAGAGAGAGAGAGAGAGAGAGAGAGAGAGAGAGAGAGAGAAGGCGAGTACTAGTAGTAGTAGTGGCAGTAGTAAAGATAGATAGAGAGAGAGAGAGAGAGAGAGAGAGAGAGAGAGAGAGAGAGAGAGAGAGAGAGAGGCTGAGTGCTAGTAGTAGTAGTGGTAGTAGTACACAGAGAGAGAGAGAGAGAGAGAAGGCGAGTACTAGTAGTAGTAGTGGCAGTAGTAAAGATAGAGAGAGAGAGAGAGAGAGAGAGAGAGAGAGGTTTTGTTTAGGGTGCATCTTGGGTGTGTTTGACGCTTCGGGAAGGAGAGTACTAGTAATAGTAGTGGTAGTAGTAGTAGCAGAGAGAGAGAGAGAGAGGTTTTGTTAAAGGTGCACACAAAGGAAAAAAGGTGGCGAGGTCTGGTGTAATACCATCGGATGGGAAACACTCTGACATAGGGTAGCTACTCCCTCGTCCCCATGCATAGCATATTAGACTTTACATACTGTAGGGTGGAGAATTTACATGCGTTAATTTTGTTGAGTTACAAGAGAAGAAATCCCTTCTCAAACAATTTAAGAAAGAACAAAAGAATGATAACAAAAACAAATTGTTTGTTGTAACGTAGACCAAATGGAAAACGATGAAGGCCGTGATGTTCAAGATCGCGATGTGTATCTTAATCAGTGTGTTCCATGTCCTTGCTCTCAATGTAAGTTGGCAATTAGACAAAAACGTTGATTGTCTATAGAACATGTATGACGCTTCGATGAGTTTCAATCAGAGATCATTGATCAGGCGATCTCAAATTTTGAGCAAACTATAAGAAAAGTGTATATCAATCATGGATTGTATTCTCAAACTAATTGAATATCATATACAAAAACATTGGATGTGGTTGGTAAATTTATTACAAGGAGGTGACGTCTCATCGCAAGGAGAAGTGCATCCTTTGCGGGCCAATTAGAAGAGTTCATGGGCGTGTGATTGATGGAGTGCTTGAGCCAATCCACCACTTGGAGGGTACTACCCAATCTATATCGCCGTTAATACTAGAGGAGACATGCAACCTTCCAAACTTTCCTACAATGTTGGAGCCTGAGATGGAGGCAATGATTGATGCATTGATGCCCATGGATGTCAAGACATCTAATCCACTTAGGGAGGAAGTATCCATACCATTTTATGATGGGTGCCGAGTATCTCACCTGAAGACACTGCTTGCACTCCTAAGTGTGCAAGCAAAATACGGGTAGAGCGATACGAGTGTGACCGCGTTGTTCAAGTACCCCGTACGTATGCTTTGTTAATTTCTTTTTGGCACTATCATAAAAAATAATTGTGCTTTTTCAAGGTGTTTTATGATTTTTTCTCAAGTTACTGAAGTATCATATATTACCACTTGCAAATACCAAGCCTGAGTCTTGTGATGATGCGCGACATGTTTTATGAAAGCTTGGCATGGACTACAACAGCATCCATGCATTTATCAACGATTGCATACTATTTTGAGGAGAATACGAGACTATGGAGACATGTCCAAAGTGTGGTGCTTACAGGTATCGACAAGACTTGCAAGGGCAAACTATCCCTCAAAAAGTTCTTAGACACTTTCCACTTATCCCTCGCATAAATCACATGTTTCCTACATCCGACATGGTGAGCTTGACAACGTGGCATGTGTAAAATAGTTCCATAGATGGAGTTCAACGAATATCAGCAGATTCATGCACATGGAGCCACATTGACTCTACCTTTCCACGCTTTGCCTGAGAGCCAAGGAATCTTCGGCTCGGTCTTGCTATGGATGGCGTGAACCTATTCGGTCTGCGCTCAAGTTCTTATAGTGTGTGGCTTGTAGTCCTTGTCAGCTACAACATCTCTCCATGGCTTTCTACTAAGAAATGACACCTCATTCTTAGCTTGCTTGTTCTCGGTTGCTACAAAGTAAAAAATGTGGATGCGTATCTTTGTCCATTAGTCGATGAGCTTAAGATTTTGTGGGGGAAGGGGGTCACCATGGAAGATATGAGCAAGCGCGATGATCGACGGTCCGCCAATATTTGAGCCATTCTCATGTGGACCATGCATGACTTTTCGAGATTCGGGAAGTGCTCAGGTAAGTATGCTTCCGTTCTCATTTGGTAATATCTATCATAGCTCGTTCAAGTTTGTATTCATTGGATAGAGGTGTTGGCACAGGTCTGGTTACCTCAGGTTTTCATGTATATCCATTGTGTGGGCCACAGTTAGACTGCCGAGGGTCACGAACCATGAAGAAGATGGTATATCAAGGACACGTGACTTTCTTGCTAGAGGGTCATGAATTGAGGGAAGGTTTTCTTAGATGACCTCTAGTACGTATGAACGCCCAAAGCTAGTACGAGCTGAAAATGGTCCACATGGAGTCACATCCAAATGGAATGTGACAGTTCTCGGTTTTCTACAAGTTGCCATATTGGACCCTCTTACGGATCAACCACTTGATGGATCCCATGTATATTTTCAAGAATGTGGGCAAGTTACTATTAGACCACATCACAAGAAAGAGAGACACTGCAGGGGCACGAATGGATTTGAAGGAGGTAGGCAAGATGGAGGTGCTTTGGCCGCAGTCGAGTGCTGATGGTTTCTTGCAACTACCTCGCGCTCCTTGGGTTTTGTCCACTAAAGAAGAGCACATTGTGAAGCAAATTATCAAGTCTATTTGCACTCCGACGTGTATAATGCGTTCTCTCAGGTCCATGTTTTCTAAAGATGGCCAATTATTAGGGCTACAATCCCATGATTGGCATAAGATATGTCAGGTTTGTACTATGAATGGATTGTAAGTGGCCTGCATATTTTTCTATTTGGAGTGTAGTCGTTGTTCGTAATATTGTTTCATTTGTGGCAGTTTGTACTACCGATCATGATTACAGGATGTCTTAATCCAAAAGTACATGGGACAATTTACAGGTTCTCAACTCTAGTGCAATGGATCTCATAGAAGGAGATCAAGACATCCGCTATTGAATTGGCAAGGTGGGGAGTAGTGGAGACGACGGTCTGTCTCTTTGAGAAATACTTGCCCACCAACATGCTCACAATAAAAATCCACCTTCTTGTGTATCTTGTAGATAAAATGGAGATTGCTAGACCTGTCCATACGCAATGGATGTTCTTCTTGGAGCACTTCATGAAAACCTTAAAAGGATTTCTGCAATAACGAGCTCGACCAAAAGGTAGCATGGTTGAAGGTTGGTTGGTGTCTGAGGAATTAGTGCATATTTCACAATGGCTACCAATGGTGTATTCAGACAACAGTATGCTATGGTCGCTGAAGGACGATGATAGATTGACCAAAGATGTGGTGGTTGGAAATGGGGTAGAAAAATGAATGGATGTTGCAATGGAGGAGAAAATAAATTGCTTTTGTATGTTGCACCATGCCTCCATGGAGATGTGGCTCGCTAGGTACTCGGGGGGTCCACTAGGGTTTACCATATAGTACCACGTGAGTGTAAGAGTGGGGGGTTATTTAAGGAAAGGAAGGTACATTTTATAAGTTAAGGTCCCATAAATAGGGGGTAGATAAGGGGTATTTTCATATATTTTTTACACGCAAGTGACGTCTCCTTATTACTACTAGTGAATCCCCCGTGGCTAGGTACGAGCAAGCTAGGAAAGATCGGGAAGAAGCACGATCTGAATTTCAACGTAGTACGTGCCATCGATCGATTTGATATCCCAAGGGCATGGAGAAGATGCCACGGTTTATGTCAACGCGATGGTTGGATGGAGCTTTGACCACAGTGTCTCGTAAAGGGGCGGAGGTCTCAATTGAGAAGTTGGAATTCTCGAGGGGATGTAGTCCAAAGGTGACCACATGTTAAGGTTTTGTCGTATCTATATTTTATATGCGACAACTAATTGACTGTTTCAATGTACAATACAAAATATACAGTGCGGCATGGTCATGCGGATGGCATTTCCACGTGAAGTGTATCGACAAAATGCGCTCCACAATATATTGTGGTATCCTGGCAAAGTTTGACGAACAAGAGAGCAGACGATGAGCAAAAAATCCAAACACCGTTATAGATGAGATGGAGTATTTTGGGAACTTGCAAAGTATTATCATGGTGGATTACCGTAGCTTCTCCATGATCCTATTTGATGTGCAGTGGTTCAAAGTGGTACTTGAAGGAGCTGGAGCAATAGTTCAACGAGGTCCATCTAGATTTCTCAAAATAGATTTTGAAAAAATATGGATGGATTTGCATGATACATTTGTATTGTCAGCCCATTGTGAACAGGTGCATGAACTCATGCTTTTTAAAATTTTATTACGACATGGTACATGTCACAAAAGTTAAATCTCTCTTGTACATGATTTTGAATATGTAATTTTCTATCCAAACCCCCGACAACCTCGATGGTGGTATGTTATACCTTTAGCTCCCTGAAGTGCGAGAGTATATGATCAAAGCAATGTTTCCAGCATAAATGAGGACAATATGCAAATAAAGGGGTCGATATTGCAAGGGGTGGAGGCTGCCGAAAGCTTAGAGCATGTAGAGGAGCCAAAATCGGGTAACAATGATGGAAATACAGGAGTCCAATAATTCTTTGAGAACAAGGTGGACTCATCGTTTTATGGTGACCTGTCTATCAACCTTCCAGTGTATGGGGAGTTGTGTCAGGAGATTGATATGGGACCATAGGGTACTTCATACTTGGAGTATCCACCTACTCAATTCCTTGACAAATTGCTTATAAGGGTACATAAGATATGCATTTTAAGTAAGATCATTTTTTAAAGATTTATATTATCGTACTTTGCTTGATTTATATTGATTATGCTAACACAAATTTTTGTCTGTATAGGTGACCTTTGTGAATATTTAGATCATCACGATGAGTTGAGAGATGAGGGATAAGGAGCTACAGGAGATCTTCACACGTATGTCTCCAGATCAAATGGCTCGATTCAGAGATATGGTAGACCAGGAGCTATCTTGGACACCATTAGGCCGTTTTGTTAGATCTACTTTAGTGCACTATGATGCTTCAATTTCCAGTAGATGAGGTCGATACTCCAGGATGGAGGGAGCGGTTCTAGGGGATGCTGCAGAGACATGGATGTAATGAGCCTGTAGTCGGCTTGGGATACATGTGCTATTCCTTGATCTCTTGCAGGTTAGAGAGTGTGTAGCTCAGGTGGTTGTTGTGGAGGTACGGACGTAGTGTCTCCGTCTTGTCATTCTGCTAGAGTTGTGTCACCTATGGGATTTGTCACACTTGTGGGGACGTCTACTCTAGTCACTCCAGCTTTTGCTCAACTGTCCGTAGGTGGCACCCCTATGGGTGCTACTCCAAGAGATACTACCCCCGTAGGTATACCAAATGTAGAAGGGTCTCCTAGATATGTCAAGGAGCGTGATCACAGGTGGGAGAGGACATATCTTAGGCATACCCCAGAGGAGTACAGATACCTTGTAAATGATAGGATAGGAGCCATCATCATGAATGATGAGGGATGAGGGTGATGGCTCGTATGAGAGAGTTGTACCAACAAGTTTTTCGGCACGTCTTGGATCATTGAAAGAACATACGGGAGGGGAGCAATGACTACATAGTAGTATCCTTGCATGAGGAGTTTTTGGTACTTGCCGCGGCAGATAGGTTTTCCACAGGTTAGATGATGGAGTGCATGCGTGTATACATGTCACATAGATGATTGGAGACACGCAAAGCACTTAAGAGTGGGGACTCAAAGCTCGAGTGGCTAGACACGGATGACTAGCGCAGACTCAAGGAGGAGGCTACAGATTCTCTAGAACGTTGGAGACAGCAGCATGAGGCGGCAAGGGCACGACTGGATGTAGGAGTGGTCCATTATCTTGGGAGTTGCGGCCATAGGATTTATCTGGAGGACTCTGTAAGTTTTTCTTTTGTTCTACTTGCTTATTTTTTGCAATCATGTTTCTAATAGTTGTATAATTTTGTTTTCTTTGCAACACTCCATTACAAACCACGATCCCACTAGCCTAGAGACTCGATATGTAGAGAGACATGGTCTCACTGCACTGATCGACTGATTGTATGGATGCGGCGGCCCCGTAAGTCACTCATCTTTCTTATCGGTAGTTCCTAAATTTAATTCAAATGCATTATTGTATGGTGGACTAATGTGTAGTTGTTACTTTTTTTGCAAAGTCCGTCCGATGCTCCTTTGCGGTGGGACGAGCTTTTAGATGGCGAGGATCTATAGCTCGCCCTTGGATCCGTGCAACACACATGCTCTTCTTTTTTAGTCATGCGATTTATATAGGCATTTTCTATGAACTATGTTATTATCATCCAATGAATATTTTCGTTACTTTGAACATCGATATAAGGCATGTATCTTATAGTATGTATACATACATACATACATACATACATACATACATACATACATATATATATATATATATATATATATATATATTCTTTTACACCACAAAAAAACCTAGATACATAAATAAATAAATAAACACACCCTAAGGCCCACACACCCCTCATTGTATATACATCTACTTTACTAACTTAACATTTAAAAAAAAAAACACACACACAAAACCATCACAACAAAACCCAACAACACACACCAACCCAAACCTAATACTCCCAACAATAAATTCATTTCTCCATACCCTTGTTTCTTTCACTCTTTTTGCGTGTGACCACTCCCTTTTCTGCCATCTTGTGCATATTAATGTTTCCTAAGGTCTTATGCATGTATGGGGTTTTGGAGCTTATTGAGCGTGTTCGTGATTGTAGTCGTTCATATGCGAGGGCGTGCATGCGATTTTTTCCACACATTAGAGAGCTTGCTGTTGTTCACACACAACCCATTTGTGAGGACATATTGATGCCAAGAGGCATCTTTCACGGTGGATTCCGTGCCACGGTGGATTCCATGAGGTTTTACGGTGGATTTTGTAAACTTTAGTGACCAGGGCTCATACAAAAAGTGGATTCTTTGTGCGAGAAGTTGATGGGAATGCCTATCCTTTTCGGGCGTTTCATTAATTTAGTGTGTACATGGGTGATTCCATAGCGGGTGATTCCGCAAAATGCATATTAAATTAATAAACGTTTATGAGTTTAGAGTACGCACTCGTAATAAATTAAGGTTAGGATTGATTTCTAACCAGTTGATTTATTTATGTAGTTGAAGACTGCTAGGTATTCACTTTTTTCGGTTTAATTGTATTATTTTACTAACGATTGTGAATGCTTCAGTTGATGTGTAGAGATAGCAGCAGTGGCGGAGGAAAGCATTGAAGGATAGCGAGTATTCGAGTTATCACTTATATTTTGATGGGCGCATACCTTAGGCATGGCGCCTATATTTTGTCGCGCCTATTTATTGAGGCGTTGGATATTTGTTTATTATTTTATATACGCATGGGCGCACGATTATGTTATTTGTACTTGGACATTGTATTGGGTATGCCAGACTCTTTGGGCACCGCCCACTAGCTTTATTTCTATTTTGTGCTAAAGCAAACTCAAAAGCTAAAAGCTTGCTATTTTGTAATTTGGGCTATTATTTGAGCTTGAAGATGATTAATACATAAAATACATGCTTTGTGGAGCGCTCACACAAGGCATGGGGGGAGATTGCACCCAATTGGTCTCTTGTTCAAATCGTGCATGCTTTTTACCTTGAGTTTTGTGCAAAAAGTAGAGTTCTTTTGTTCTTGGGGACCTTTCGGCATTCACTACGCGAGCGTACAGCATCGGATCTGTGCACCAGTGGTATCAGAGCGAAGCTGAGATCAAGAGCTTCCAATCACTACCCATCTTGTGCGAAGGCGGAGCTCCTGGAACGATCGAGCTCTATGGTCAATCTCATTGTGAATGGTCGATACGGGTGGATTCCTGGCAATCAAGAACCTTTGTTTCCATCCTCAAATCACGAAGGACTGGCCTGCAGTAGTGGAGGACCACTCCTACATCCTCCTCTCCAAAACGTTTTTCCACAGTCATACAGAGATAAGTCTCAAACAATTTCATAATCTTCATAAGCTTAATAAGCTTAGTTTAAGCTTAAAAATCTTAAACTAATCAAATCGTCAACTTGGCGTATCAGAAGATGTCCGCGTGATTTTTGCCGGGCTGAAAAAACGCCCCCCCTAAAATTCATCGTTTTCATCAGGTTAAGCTATAAGCTTAATCACTAAAGCCACAAGTCATACAAAAGCTCCCAAGTTCTGCAAGTATTCCAAGTCTAAATTCTACAAGTTTGCTAAATCAACCAAGTTCTGCAAGTTCTGGTACTCTGCAAGTCACCTAAGTCTGCAACTCTGCAAGTCAAACAAGTCACCTGAAGTCAGAACTGACTTCTGTTCAAAACTCATAGAAGGGCTGTTCCTGCGCAGAAACTCCGAACTACAAAGTTGTTCATTGGAAGGTAATGTTCGCATACACAGGTTTGCTGAACCATTTTTAGCACAAGCAGAAGGATAAAACACAGATTTTTCAAAGCTTACAAATCCCGCAATAGCCAAGGACAAAGATTCTGAAAGCCACACACAAAAATATATAAGCCTTGTACACCCGATCTTGAGCTACTCTCATCCCGCTAATTGGATTTTGAGAGTGTGAGGTCTTTTGAAGTTTTGCAAGATGAAGAAATCACATATGGATGATTTAATGGCTGAAGGCGATCTTCCTGAACCTACGATGGAGCAAAAGCTGGACTTAATTATGATGTAGTTGGATGAAGAATGACGAGCTAGGCAAGCATTGCAAGTTCAATTGGCTAATTTACAAAGATCGACTATCAACAAAGAGGAACCTCAATCTGAAGACCTTATTCGATGTACCATCGACGCGACTCTCGAAGCTCAATCCATCCGTAAGGAAACAAAGATAAGTAAAAGAAATTTCAAATTCTGCACTTTCAATGGCACTCGAGAGGAAAAAATTGTTCTTCCATTTATCAGTCAGTTTGATGACTACTTTCATGAGGAAACATATGCAGAAAAAGATAAAATCAAGTGTGTTACTAATCATTTAGTGGATAGAGCATCTCTTTGGTGGATTGTGGTTCATAAGAGTATAGATTGTCCCACTACCTGGGAGAATTTCAAGAAGAAGTTTATGCAGAATTTCCTTCCTCCACAATTTCATGAAAAAGCCATAAAGCAATGGGACCTTCTTCAGCACAACGAGATCATGAACCCATTCCTCAGTACACCGAACGGTTTTGGAATGCATTACTCCAGTTATGCATGCTTGAAGACATACCTGAAGCGACACACAAGCGCAAGTATATGTTTGGATTACTTGGGCATTACTACGCTGAAGTTAATATGTTCAAGCCTGCAACTCTTGAAGACGCAATTTCATTAGCTCATGACACTGAAGACAAGATTCGAGGAAAAGACAAGCATCCACAACAATTCCAAGCCAATGGTAACTATGGATCTAAGCAATTCAACTCAAATTTTAGAAGATTTAATCAATGTCGTTTTCCTTCATCATCTTTCCGTAAGAATTGGGCAAAACCACCTGCTTTACCATCCAATGCCAATCAAAACCCTAAGTCTATTCCACAGCCAAATCCTAATATTCCTAAACTTCCTGCCATTGCAAACAATGTAACCAAAGCCAAGCCTATAGTGTGTTATAAATGCCACCAACCTGGACATCTAGCAGCAAATTGCCATTTGAAGAAGCCACCTGTTCATATCAACTACCTTGGAGCAATGGAAGATCAAGAACATGAAGAAATGCCTGATTTCACAGAAGATGAAGACAACATTACTACTCCTTCGAATACTTTACCAGGTATGCTAACTCCACATTCTTTATTGACAATGAAATGTTTAGTGCATGGAAAGGAAAAGATTATTTTGCATGATGATGGTAGTACTCATGATTTTATTTTTGCAAAGTTAGTGAAAGAATTAAAATTACAAAATGTTCCTACGCATTATCACATTAAAGCAACATTCTTAGGCACTAGGTATAATGGAACACAGGAAGTGCATGATTTAGAAATTCAAATTGGTGAATACACTGAAAGAAGAAATTTAATAGTTGTACCATTACAATCCAGTGATATTATCTTAGGTATGCCTTGGCGTCGTCAGCATAACCCTGATATGGATTATTCCACACATTCGATTAATATTCAATTTCAAGGAAAACACATTACATTGTATGGTATGCATGCATCTAATGCTTTTCCACTGCTTTCGCATACTCAAGCTAAACGTGCATTACGCAAAAGTAGCAAATCTTATCTCATTTGGGTGAATGAACTGCAAGTTAAAGAAAATCATATGCACCCTAGGCATAAAGAATTTCTTGCACACTTTAAAGATTGTTTTGTAGAAGATCTACCACCTGGTTTACCTCCTTCACGTCCAGAAGACCATAAAATAGATTTGATTCTTGGTACACAACCACCTTGTAAAGCACCATATAGGCATAACCAGATAGAGCAAAAAGAAATTCAAAATTAAGTTGAGGAATTATTAAATAGAGGATTGATTAGACGTAGTAGTTCTCCATTTGGTGCACCTGTTTTGTTAGTAAAAAAGAAAAATAATACCTATCATATGTGCATTGACTATCGTGCTTTAAATAAGATCACAGTAAAGAATAGGTATCCAATTCCTAGAGTCGATGACCTTATGGATAAACTGCAAGGTTTTGCCATATTTAGTAAAATAGACCTTAAATCTGGTTATCATCAGGTGAGATTAGATAAGTCTGACATATTCAAGACTGCATTTAGAACATAATTTGGTCATTATGAATTTTTAGTGATGCCTTTCGGATTGACTAATGCACCTGCTACATTTAGTAGAATGATGAATCATATATTTTTGAAATATCAGCATTGTATTATTGTATTCTTTGATGATATTTTGGTGTTTAGTCAAAATGAGAAAGAACATTATGAACATTTGTCCTTGGTTTTCAAGTTACTAAAAGATAATCAACTATATGCTAATCCGGAAAAAGTGAGTTCTTTAAAACAAAAATTGAATATTTAGGTCATATTGTATCATCAGATGGTATTAAGGTTGACCCTAAGAAAATAAAAGCAATATTGAATTGGCCTATACCTAAAAATGTGCATGAGTTACGATCATTCCTAGGTCTTGCTAGTTTCTACAGGAAGTTTGTGTGTAATTTTTCATTACTTGCTTTACCATTGACTAAACTTTTGAAGAAAGGTATTGTTTATCATTGGTCCGATAATCAACAGAAATCCTTTGACTTATTGAAACATGCATTAACCCATGCTCTTGTATTACAATTGCCTGATTTTAATAGACCATTCTTTTTAGTAGTGACTGATGCTAGCGGATCTGGAATAGGAGCCGTACTTATGTAGGACAATCATCCCATAGCCTATTCTAGTTGTAAACTGAAACCCTCCAAACTTAAATATTTCACATATGATAAAGAATTATTAGCTGTAGTACAAGCTTTAAGACAATAGAAACACTACTTAATGGGGTCTGAATTTATGATTAAGACTAATCAACAAAGTATTAGACATTTACTTAGCCAACCTCAAATATCTAACCGACATATAAAATGGGCAACCTTTATTCAGAGTTTTCATCCTATCATTCAATATCAACCCAGTAAAGAAAATGTAGTGACCGATGCATTAAGTAGAAGACCTGCCATTCATAATATTTCTATTATATCATTTGATTCTTTAACTCCTATGAAAGATACTTATCATCAGGACATTACTTTTCATGTTGATTGGAATAAATTAGTTAGAAATAACTGGATTCCTATTGATTCACTGTCTTATAATGATGGATT
The DNA here is from genome assembly GCF_053477565.2 of Lygodium microphyllum. Lineage (NCBI taxonomy): Eukaryota > Viridiplantae > Streptophyta > Polypodiopsida > Schizaeales > Lygodiaceae > Lygodium > Lygodium microphyllum. The sequence goes on along the minus strand of NC_141163.1, from coordinate 35,791,641 downwards.
TATGTTTTATGAAAAGAGGTTATGTGTTACAGTTCCATCCAGATCTTTTGTTTTGAATGAGATTCATTGTCCTCCATATCAAGGTCATAGAGGTATCATATCTACTTTACGTACATTAATTGAAGATTTTTATTGGCCCTATATGGACACTGATGTATCTAACTTTGTTTTTGAATGTTTGATTTGTCAAAGAGTTAAGAGACATCACGGTAAACAGTATGGATTACTTATGCCTTTATCTATTCCATCGAGACCATGGGAACAAATTTCCATAGATTTTATTACTGGTTTACCTAATACTAAAGCTAACCATGATATGATTTGGACTGTAGTAGATAGGTTTAGTAAACAAGCATATTTCATTCCATGTAAGAAAACTTTAACAGGATCTCAGGCAGCACAATTGTTTTTGAAAACTATTTTCACTAACCATGGATTACCAAAATTTATTATTTCTGATCATGATTCTAGATTTTGTAACAACTTTTGGATTACTTTGTTTGCTAACCTAGGAACAAAAATTGATTTCTCATCTGCATTTCATCTTGAAACTAATGGACAAACAGAAGCCACTAACAGTACTATACTAGATCTTTTACGTGCTTACACTATTTCTAAACCACAGACATGGGATACACACTTACATTTATTACAGTTTGCATATAATAATACACCACACACATCTACAAAGAAAGCACCGTTTGAAGTGATTTATGGTTATAGATTGCCTACACCTGTTGCATCTTTATCAAATAGAATTCAGAGTGCTTATGATATTGCTAGTATGCACGCTACTATTTTTGATGAAGTTAAAGACATGATTGCCAAAGCCTAGAAATCATATACCAAACAAGCCAATAAGAAAAGACAAGCAATGAATTTCAAAGTTGATGACTATGTTTGGTTAAGAATAGAAAAACGTAGACTACAAAGTGTAGATAGACACCCAGTTGTCAAATTAGCCCCTAGATTCTATGGACCATTTAAGATCATTCACAAAATTAATGACAATGCATTCAAGTTAGAATTACCACCTCACTGGAAAATTCACAACACATTTCACATTAGCTTATTAAGACCCTTTAGAGGCCAATTACTTGTACACCCTGTTTATCAAAACCCACCTTTGTTAGAGGAAGAGACTGAAATACTTGAACCTGAAGCTATCATAGATACTGACTTTATGACCACTAGAACTGGCCAAAGATATTCTAGATATCTAGTCAAATTTAAGAACCATCCTGTAGAGGAAGCCCAATGGATGCACGCTAGAGACTTAAATGCTTTCCCCACTCTATTAGCTCCACATTGAGCTAATAGCAATTGAGGTCAATTGCTATCCCACCCCGGGGGTATGATGCCAGGAGGCATATTTCACGGTGGATTCCGTGCCAGGGTGGATTCCGTGAGGTTTTACGGTGGATTCCACAAACTTTGCTGACCGGGGCTCATACACAAAGTGGATTCTTTGTGCGAGAAGTTGATGGGGACGCCTATCCTTTTCGGGCGTTTCATTAATTTAGTGTGTACATGGGTGATTCCATAGCGGGTGATTCCGCAAAATGCATATTAAATTAATAAATGTTTATGAGTTTAGAGTGCGCACTCGTAATAATTTAAGGTTAGGATTGATTTCTAACCAGTTGATTTATTTATGTAGTTGAAGACTGCTAGGTATTTACTTTTGTCGGTTTAATTGTATTATTTTACTAACGATTGTGAATGCTTCAGTTGATGTGTAGAGATAGCAGCGGAGGAAAGCATTGAAGGATAGCGAGTATTCGAGTTATCACTTATATTTTGATGGGTGCATACCTTAGGCATGGCGCCTATATTTTGTCGCGCCTATTTATTGAGACGTTGGATATTTGTTTATTATTTTGTATGCACATGGGCGCATGATTATGTTATTTGTACTTGGACATTGTATTGGGTATGCCAAACTCTTTGGGCACCGCCCACTAGCTTTATTTCTATTTTGTGCTAAAGCAAACTCAAAAGCTAAAAGCTTGTTATTTTGTAATTTGGGCTATTATTTGAGCTTGAAGATGATTAATACATAAAATACATGCTTTGTGGAGCGCTCACACAAGGCATGGGGGGAGATTGCACCCAATTGGTATCTTGTTCATGTCGTGCATGCTTTTTACCTTGAGTTTTGTGCAAAAAGTAGAGTTCTTTTGTTCTTGGGGATCTTTCGGCATTCACTACGCGAGCATACAGCATCCGATCTGCGCATCATTTTTCCTATGTAACTTTTCCTTATGGGTAAATGATATCCATTTTCCACATATATCTCTCCCTTCCTTGATATGTGTTTAATCATGATAGCCCATGGTTTTCCTCATTGAGCTTGTGAAGCAATTTGAAGATCAACCTTTTGGCTTCTAACTTGATCTGTCCTTAGATTTATCCAACCCTAATCCTCCACAATTCCTTATTGTGATTATCACTTTCCAACAATTAAATTCTCCCTACCACTTGGCTTGAAGCTCCACAAAAATCTTTGCAATAGCTTCTCATCTCTTTTGCATTACACCTTAGAGAATGGGGTTACTACTATTAAAAACATTATGGTGAGAGTATCTTATCTACCACTATTGAGATGTCTCAAAAACTTAGAGGAAAGGCACAAAAATGTGTTTAATATATCTTCCATGTTTCCTAGCATCCAATTCATATGCCCAACCCCTAGAGGGCATTCTAGATACCAAAAAACTTCCCTCGCCTTGATTATCTTATAGCCCAATTGAAAATTCCAATCACAAGTATCTTCCAAACCTATCCAAACCTAAATAGAGAATATATGTCTTAAGCTTACTACTTTTTACACCACAAAACTACATACTACTTTTAAGTATCAGTCCCAAATTAACCATATAAACCAAAATTAGATTTGAGTTATCATCAACAAAAATCTAGGTGCACATTTGGGAGTTATTAGTAGAGGGAGACCATATACTAGTCCTCTGTACACTTTGATATCCACCATCTTAAAAGTAGTGGATCACCAACTATGGAAAAGATAATAGGTGCATCCTTGTTTCACCGATCTCGTTAAACTAGCTAAGTCATTAGGTCCCATTAGTTCACACGTGTTCAATAGAGCCTCCAAGAAAGTGAGATTGAAGAAGGGGGGGCAGTGTGGGTGTAGATGACATTAATGTGACCCTTTAATTTACTCATGATCCATAATTTACAAGATATTAAAGTCACCAGAGCTCCTCCATGTATCGATAACCACATCTGTGATGCACACAATCATTAGTCAATTTTGTGAGTAGATTTCTTATTAGCAATGTTAGTGCTGGAAATGAATGCTTCCAAAATGCTCAAGAGAAATGTTATGTGAAAAGTTAAAAATAATAGCACTTGGCATAAATCACTATTATCAGAAATTCAAATCAAATTGTATTATAATCCTTGGAGGGGTTAGATAAAAAGATGTTCTCTCTACTTGAAAGGAGAAATTCAAGACTAGAAATCCTAAATACTTTAGTTGTAAATGCTACAAATTGCATTTTTGGTAGACATATCTACAATCTTTATCTTTCTTGTCAAGGGCATCTATCAAAATTTTTTATCTACCATGAAAGTTAGGAAAAATATGCTTATACATCATGCTCAACATTCGTGCCATGGCATATGCTCTAATGAGGAGCACAGGGAAGGAAGGCCATCATGGGCTCATTTCCAAAGGATTCCCACAGTATTACCAAACATTAGAAACAAATGAAACTACATAGGCCAAACTCTCTTACAAACACCTAGCGACAAATTTGCTAATGGTATAAGATTAAAATCAACATTAAAATTTATTATAAAGATGTTGTGAAATTGCATTGATATATAATCAATTTTGGTTGTTTGATCTCTTAACCATTGCTAGAGCATCACCAAATCACCTTCTATGATTGTTTAGTTCTATCATTGACCATTATTTCCTCCTTTTATCATCCAATCTTCTCTATTTTGTCATAGCATCTTCCTACAATTATATGTGACCATTGGATCTCATAATAGTTGGAAGAAGCATGTTGGCATATGGCATTTTTATCATCTACAAAACTAAAAGGAAATCAACATTTGGGTAGTTGCCTTTGTTACAAAATAAGAACTTAACAAGTGGAGCTTGTGTCACCATTATTGCCATTGCTACGAGTCCACTCTCATGCTGGTGATATTCTATCCAATCAAGAGAAGTTCTAGTATGCTTCTTACCATGGTGGGGAGAATGACATCAAGCCAAAAGAAACATTGATCTTTGCTTCTTCTGTCCCTTTCCCTTCCACCTCTTCTTTCTTCTTTGTTGAGATTAATAAATTGAAGATAGTTCGCTACTAGCATATTAGAAATACGACATTAGCTGTAGCAATACTACATTGCAAAAGTGTCAACGAGGAGGAAATATAAGGTTTTGATGAGACATAGCATACTACATTGCAAAAGTGCCAACAAGGAGGATGTGTAAGGTTGTGATAAGAGACAACATATCTGCATGATGAGAGACAACATAACTACTTTAGATCAACCTCACCCCAAACACAAAGGATTACAAATCTCCTATTTGGTTATTTACAATTTTAGGCAATTAAAAATGGCATTGCAAGTGACCTTATCTTTTCTCTCTAAAACAATAGAGGTTGCTCTTACAACACTTTCTTGTTTGCATATTGAATGTCTCTCTCTCCTCTACTATGTTCTCCCTCATCTTAGCAAATCTTAAGATATTCAACATTGTTTTGTTGAAATCAAGCATAATTACTATTGTAATTAGGGTTTTTCTACTTTCTTGAGAAGTGCACTATTGAATATTGGCCATTCTTAGTTTTTCTCACATGTTTGAAGGTGGACAACTCTTATATGCTCTTGGAGATTTGGCAACAATGTTGGGTCATTAGCTTCTTTTGCTTGGCTGGAAAGCATTGGAGAAATAGAATCTTCAAGTTGCACTGAGGATTACTAACAAGCCTAAGAGACATAGATGGGTTGATATGGAGTTTGGAGGAAACACAGTAGTTAGATGATCAATTTGGGTCTGCAAAAAAGTAAGAAAAATAAGTGTGTTGTGAATCTATGCTAATTGTATTGTGCTTGGAAAAATCCCAAGTATTTGAGCAGCTTTCAGCATAGGCTTTAGTCTCTTAGATCTCCAATGTGGGCTCAATGGTAAGTGATGATTGGAAACAACAACCACGAATAGGGAGTAGCAAGTAGTAGCAGAACATAGATGCTTTATCATGAAGAGCAAAATCTCCATCTGGAGTAGCCAAATCAGGTCCGAGCACAAGTCATAAGTCAAATAGCAGGAATAACTTTTAAGCAACAATATTCTAGTAGCAAGGAAGTAAATTATGTGTGGAGTGAAGGCTCAAAATAGCCTAGTCTAGAGCATCCCTAGTCATGCCTTCAAGTAATTACGCACCTATAACAGCCACAAGATGTGCCTTCAATTTAAGCTATAAGTGAGAGCAACAAGCAGCACCATCTAAGAATGGAAACACACCAATTGCAGCCATAAAAAATACTATAAAGTGTAGGGGAGGAGTTGTTTGGATCTAATTAGTAGTCCATAAGCACTACATGAGAGCAGGGTGGCCTCAAGCATTAGAAAATGCAGCACCCACCAGGCACTAAAAAATCTACCATGGATATACTACCTGAAATTGTAATAAGTGGGATACACACCGACTAGGGTTTAGACACCTTGTCACATTGACCGGGGTATTTAAGGTGTAAGAGCCCTAGATTAGGGCAACCAGTTATTATCAAGATCACACTCTTCACCTTCATCTCTAGCTTCCATGACTTCCTTCTCCCTTCTCTCCTCTTCTCTCTTTTTCTCTCTCCTCTTCTAGTCTTCTTCCTCCTTCTTCTTCTTGTTCTCTTTCTCTCTCCTCAGCTCTCCTTCTCTCTCCTCTTAGCTTCTTTCATTACAAGTGGTATCAAAGCTTCAAGCTTTGGTCCTTTTCCTCTTTCCCTTTTCTCCCTTTTCAAATCCCCAAAACCCTAGTTACTCAGCTTATAGGTATAGGTACAACAAGAAGGACTACAATTAACTTCAACTTTTTGGAGCAAGCAAGAGCTATGGCTAGAGATTTAGACATATCTAGAGGTAAAATGGTTAAAATAGCAAATCTTTACTTCTTTTCATGCAAATTTTAAGGGTTCTAGGCCAAGTTTAGAGCCCCACGAGTTGGAAGAGGGCAAAATCTCAATCAGTTTTTGCATCAGCCCTCTTTCTCTCTCTTCTCCTACAAGATGCCATGGCTACCAACCAAAGAAACCCCCAAAAATCTGATCTGAGGGTGCTCCTTGACATCAACCAGCCCCCGCACTCCTTCCCTGACCCCCCCCAAGCTTCAGATCAAGTGGTGAACTAGGGGGATTTGCTGCCCAAGAGGCCTACAAGGCAGCCCCGTACATTTCGGCGCATTTTGCATTGGCTATCCTGCTCCTCCCCAACCCTCCTACCACTCGTCCTCTTGCTGCCCTCCCCTCCCTGCCACTCCATGGCACTGCTCCAGCACACTTGCCTTCCCCCTTTGGCACTTTTGCTCCCGGGAATCAACTCCCATGGTGGACAACAATTGGGAATGTTTGAAACAGTTTGGGGCAACCATGGATTCTTCTAGCTGAAGCTTTCCCTGACCCGGAGAGCTCAACCCCACAACCCTTTCGGCCCCTGAAGGATTTTCTCTTACCCGGATGAAACCATTAAGCTCAGCATGCATGGGAGCTTTGCGGGCAGCCATGAAAGCTTCACTTGAAGCTTCCCATTCTTGAAGCTCAAGCTCGGGGATAAGCTTGGGAGCCTTCTTCATCAACAAGAGCACTCAAATGCTGAAGCACTCTTCCATGGATGCCCAACCAACAACCGGCCTTGATCAATGGAGCAAGCGGTATCATGATGATTCGGGCCTCAATGGTCATCCTAAGCACTAAAGAGGTATGCCATTCTGATCTTAATCTCTCAATTTCACCACTTGCTGAGCTTAACCCATTGTTGGAGAGATTCAAGATTGCATACAAGCATCATACCTCTTCCTGAATTTCATTGTAATGGCTGACATTAACCCTCTACCTTGTCTTATGATCTTGGATGAATATTAGCCATTGTAAATTGGGTAAGTAGCAGCTTCATCATTCCTTGCATCTCATGAAAAGGCCCAATGTCTTCTTTCAAATGCATCCCATGCTGATTGTTAATTAAAAATTTCTGCCATATATACTCCGGTTGAGGAAAAAGGTCGATGCCAGGCGAGGTGGCAAGACAAAAGAAAGGTGACCCTCCCTTACCACTTAAGACCCTAACCCAGTCCGGGGGGAACTTTGCCCACCTCTCGGTGATCTGGAGCCCAATACTTGTTTGCAGATGCAGGTACTTCCATGAGCCCCACTTCCTTGCCCCAATGATCACTCTTGGATACCCCACAACGCTAATGGCACCTATGTATGCCACTTGAAGTACATGCAGTCAATGGAGATGTATGGTAGTGAATGTACTTATGCATGAATGGAAGAGTTGATGGGTATGCAACCATGCTCGGGATTATGTTCAGTATGATCAAGATGCTATTGATGTGGCAGATCAGGCCCCTTGATCTATGCTCTATCCATATAAGACATTGGTACTAAGGGACAGGCAATGTTTTTGGTCATAGTCCTGCAAGACCGTCACAAAGATCCCATTGCAAAAAATTATGTCCTAAATCTGGGGGTGAACCCTATAGCTCATCTCAAAGAGGGCTTTGTCCCCTGCGGTTTGAATCAAAAATATCCCCAATCGAAGCTATGCTATGAAAGCTATGTCCATTTTTGTGCACTAGGGTCACTGTGGACAGGGTGCAAACTGCTCCAGGACAGGCACTATAAACCCCTTACAGAAAATTCTGATCATTTTCTATCATAAAGGTTAATAGCTCATCTCGGAGAGGCCATTGTCCCCTCCGACTGGAGCCCAAAATCTCACCAATCGGATTTTCTCACAAAGAGTTACACCCCTTTTACTGACAGCAGATCCTATGGACTACACCTAGATGGCTGGCTAGAAAGGCAAAAGCAAGGCCCAAGAGGAACTCCAGAGGGAGATTAGAGACTCCCAAACTCCATGAATGAGGAACCAAGCTTAGTGCAAGATTACCATGGTGACATACAGGAGGAAATGCCTAAAATGGACCCGTATACCATTCTCAATCACACCTTCTACCAACATGAGCTTCGTCATATGGAATGCCACAATGATATGGTCACCAACCACCACAAAATGATGTCCAAGTTTGATGAAGCGATCGAGCATATGAATATCTCAAACTCAAAGACCCAATAGACCTTGGAACAACTCACTGCCCTTGTTTCTCAGTTAGCGACCGCTTCATCCCAAGAGAAGATCAATGACTCTAGACATGAGTCTAGATGCCCTCCACATCAGGAATTGTTGCATGGCCCATAGGGTATACTTGGCGCTAAGGGAATTCCCCTTCTACCTATGAGATCAGGGAACCCTCTCATACGCATGATGAGCCCCTATTGAATTCTCCTGTCCACCATGCTGGCAACATTCACTTGAGGCCTTCTCCCACCTTGGGTTGAATTTCACCCGCTCTACCTAGGAGCCCCCATGCACCACATATGAATCAGCCCCATCAAGGACAATATGGTACAAATGGCTAGCCTGGCAATCATGGACAGCATGGCTATAATGGACAACTTGGGCTGAGTGCACCACAAGGGATGTATGGACAGCAGGGTATGTATGGCCACCACGGGATGCATGGACAGCAAGGATTTCATGGGCAGCATGGCCCCTATGATCTACGTGACAAGTCATCCTAACAAAGTACAATTGGCAATCCCCCTCACCATTTGACTTGGAAGAATGGACGTCCAAGTTGGAGTCCTACTTCAGCATCTACACCCACACTGATGATCAAAAAATGATTTTTGCTTTCTCTCCATTTGGAAGGATTTGCCCACACTTGGTGGTGCTATATCAATCGGGAGAATCAACAGTTCATTGACTGGGAAGATTTCAAAATGCATATGGTCCAAGTTTTTGTGTCCCCTATAGAAAAAGAACGGTTGGCAAGACGATGGTACACTCTTGACCAATGTAACCTCACTGTACGTGACTACACCAATCAAATCATGAACTTGACCATGTATGTGGAAAGCATTAGTGACAATGCTAAATTGCACAAGTACATCTACGGGTTGGAACCAAGTCTATCAGTTGATGTCATGGCCCAAAAACCCACTACACTGTTTGACGCAATCGAATTGGCCAAGAGATATGTAAGAAAGTACCGTAAGAATGAGAATTTTCAAAAAGGTGTTGGACCTCCCTGCATCCCTTCACGACCAGTCCCATACGGAGGTGGTTTTTGAGGCTCTTCTATGCCTAATAACAGTCCCAAAGTACCCACTTACCCCACCTTCCATGCTAAAAGAAAAATGGGCACTTTTGGGACAACACCAGGCTCTATTGTTGAAAATAAACAGTCCACTGCATCACCTTCCCATGGATCCAGTAGTCAACGGTTCATCTCCCTAGATGTTGTGAAGGAACGGAAAGAAAAGGGCCTATGCTTTAAATGTGGAGATAAGTACACTGCTAATCATGTCTCCAAATGCCCATACAAGATAGCTAAGGTGAAAGTTCATAGCATGTATGTCATGAAAGATTGGCACAATGAGGAGGATGACTTGGCCTTTGATCAGACTGATCCCACGGAGGATGTTGATCATGAGTAGTTCTATGACCTGGAGGATGGGTTTCCCTTTGACCCAGGCGGTCCTCCCTCATATATACTTGATTTAACATCCCACCCACCTCCCACTTCCCTTTGCTCGATCTCCTTGGATGCTTGGATGGGTTCCTGCCCCAGTACCCTTCGCATTCAAGGTAGTATAAATGGGAAGCATGTTTTTATCCTTGTGGATAGTGGAAGAACTCAGAGTTTTGTCAATAAATCAGCCATTGATCGGTTGAGATGTACCCCTATGGCGTTACACCACCCCTTGAAGGTCCAAGTAGCGAAAACGAAGAAGAAGAAATCAACACACATGTATGTCCCGCAGTTCCCTTATGCTTGGCTGAAAATTATGTGGCACTGGTTGATCTGATTGGCTAAAAAAATTGGGAAAATACATAAAAATTGAGAGAAGTGTCCTTATTTAATTGCAAAACAAAGATTTATGAGCATTTCTTAAACTCCTCTTTGAGCTGCTTTGCTGTAATGAGCTGAAAATCAACATGATCTCGAACTCCCTCTAGGTGGATAGGTTGTCCATGCATCATAAACTCCATGTAAAGCTGAGAGAAGTCCATAGTAAATTTTCCCAATTTTTCTTTGATGACATCCTCATTTACAACAAGTCATCTATGGAACAATTGACACACGTTCGGAGGGTGTTTGATATATTGAGAGAGCATCGACTCTTTGCTAAGGAGAGCAAATGCATATTCATGCAGACATCTATGGAGTACTTGGGACACATTGTGAGAAAAAATGGTATACACGCTGACCTAAAAAAGGTTCAATGAGTTAAGGATTGGCCCACTCCTTCCACCACCAATTCCTTGCGTGGCTTCCTTTATCCCTCTTCATTCTACAAATGCTTCATTAAGCACTATGCCACCATTGTAGCACCTTTGATCACTTGAAAAAAGAATCATTCTCTTGGGATGCCATTGCCGATCATAGCTTCAAACAATTAAAGGACATGCTTACTTCAGCCCCCATCCTTGTTTGCCTTGACTTCTCTAAGCTATTTACCATTCATTGTGATGCCACTGGTCGGGATATTGGTGCAATCTTATTGCAAGAGTATGGTGTGATTGCATTTGAAAGCCGCAAGCATGATGAGAAGGAGATGAAAATGAATGTATATGACCAAGAGATGTTGGCCATCCTCCATGCCATCAAGAAATGGCACCACTATTTGTATGGTAGCCGCTTCCAAGTAAAAAGTGATCACTGAGTTCTCCAATACTTCTTGACCCAGTCTACTTTGACCCCTAAGCAAAGGCAATGGGTGGCAACCTTATAGAACTATGACTTCAATATCTCACACACACAGGGCAAGGATAATACTGTGGCTGGTTCTCTCTCTCGAATGTGGGCATGCAGAGTGTCATCTATCTCAGAATTGCATAGTGATTGGGTGGAAGAGCTCCAAGAGGCTTACTTGTTAGATGATTCGGGAGAAAGAAAGACAAAAAACCTAAACCATGTTTAAGTTTAAGAATCAAATTCTTACAATTTGGTCTATGCATTGGAAGCTTTGAAGATCAAGGTTCCAAACACAGCTCTCTATGCATGAACACATATTGCACTAGTACCTCTTTGATGCTATTCTTAATTGCTCCAAGCTTAAAATCTCAGATTCTGCCCTTCCAAGCAGAGATAAACGAGCTCTCATGTCTTTGCCTTTTTCCACGTTTTGCTTGTTGCATGGTGATCCAACTACCTTTGCTAATGATAGTAAGAATCCATCTTCCATCAGTTTGGAATGAGTTAAACACTGATATGGATGTGATTTGGGAGCTTGGACGCCAGGTCGAATTTCCGTATCCATGGTAGAAGAGAGAGAGAGAGAGAGAGAGAGAGAGAGAGAGAGAGAGAGAGAGAGAGAGAGAGAGAGAGAGAGAGAGAGAGAGAGAGAGAGAGAGGACTAGGCTACCATAACGGAGGGAAAAACAATAGAGGAATAAAAGAAAGGAGGGAAAAAACTGAGTGCCATGCTTTTCACTAATTTGAATTTAGATTACATCAGTCATTATCATTAATCTAGATATATCATTAAATAAAAGTAGCTGAGACTCTATGCCATTAATGCAAAAGATGTCATACTCACGAATATAAGAGACTAAAAATAGATAATAAAAATACAAATTTGTAATATTGTTATATTTATATGTTTTTGTAAAATGATTTTTTAATTTTTTTAAAGTAGAAGTTCCATTACGAAGGCTTTGCTCCTATTGGTCTAGAGCACTCTCTCTCCACATTCTAAAAGGCATTTTCGAGACCTCAAAACTCCCCTAATGATAGTTCAAATTAGAGCTTTATGTTTCCCAAGATCTCCTCTTGATAGAGAAGAGAAGTTACATTAAGAGATAGGTGCATAAGACAATGGCCTTCTCATTTTCTTCACAAATGCATGTACCTCTTGAACCATGCAAGAGATGCTTTGTAAAATAGAAATTTAGTCCATTAAAGAGCATTCTTGGGCCTTCCAGTTCAGTCCACAAGTCTTGATAAGAAAGATCAAGAGTGGAACAAGAGGCTCCCTTGAAAGGAGAGAGTTGTTACTCCATAGATATAAACACAAATAATGTTCGCAGCTTCCTTCTTTCTTTTTCCATGAGCATGAAAATCCGTGAATGGGCTACTGCCCTCCTTTTTATACATATTTACCATGTTTTACTTAGCCAAGAGTGGCCTTCCATTTTTTTCAATGCATGGAAAGGGAGATACTTACAGTTCAGATGGAGTCTTCTGAAGTTGCTTGTGGTTGCATGGCTTGGGCTTCCCCTTTGTGTGGTGGCTTGGACACCTCTCTCTCCTCCTCCATCCATGGTGCCCTATTCTCAACCTGCAGATGCCTGCAAAATGTGGCACAAAAAATGGAAGTCCCACGTAGTTCAAATGATCTACAATAAGTCCACATAAGCAAGGCTAATGAATACACAATGTCCCACACTTAGTCAACTTAGACAACTCCATCTTCTTTGTGACTTTGCTTGTGAGTACACTTAAAACTCTTGAATATCATAAGTTCACAACTACATCATTGGATTCTAGAAAAAATATAATCCAGGGGAACCTACCAAGCCATAGGCTCATGACCATATTTCTCTTGTTTAATATTCCATGACTTATAGAACTTGTAGCAACTTCATGTAAGCAATGCAAGGAAGGATAAGAGTTAGTAACCAAAATCAACCATCTTGTCAAGGACCCATTATAAATTTATTGTATTTTAAGGCAGAGCCTCGTCATTACTATACCATGTCTTATGCTGGTTAACTTTGGTGTTTGAGATTTATTGCACTATGTAAGACTTTATATAGCATGTCTAGGCTACAAGTGAATAAGTGATACATATAAGGGATAAAGGCTTTGTTTTTTAAATCATGGGCAAGGAATCCCATGACATTCACCCCCTCTTGACTTACACATCCTTTGGCATGTGCCACTTCTTTGGATTTGTAGTGTTAAGAGAGATCCTCATTTGTCATGTCATCATCTTCATCTTCTAATCCTTCTTCTTCTTCTATGTCTTCATGCTCTTGGATTATGTCCAAGTCTTCTAACTCATATGTTGAGCTTTCTCTTTGTTTCAAGAGCTTGATTATTTTTCCAGCCATGGGCATCTTCATGCTTATCCCATCCAATTTAGCCAATGAATATGTGGCATTGTCATGAAAAATCTTTACCACATACGAACCAAACCAACTCTTTACCATCTTCCTCGAAGCACTATATTGATTATCTAGGTTGCTGTCATAGACAAGCACCCAGTCATTTTCTTGGAGATCTCTTGGCCAAAGTCGATGTTGCTTATCAAATCTTCTTTTGTTCTTTAGTCTTGCTGTTTTTAGCTTCTCAATAGTTGCATGAACATCTTCAGGCCTTCTTTCTAGCTACCATATGCACAAAGTTAGCAACTCTTCTATATTGATGCCTTCCTCCTAAGGTAGAAGACTCCATGTGAGAATAGATTCTTTAATTGGCATAATTGGTTGCTTTCCATGCATAAGTTCAGCTGGCATATAGCAATTTACGGTACTGTGAGTAGTCCAGTCAACCCATAATGCAAAAGGTAGCATTTTAGGCCATTCTTTGATCTTTCCTCTACAAGACTTTGCTAGAGCCTTGAGAATAGGCTGATGCCCTCTCTCACTTTTCCCATTTCCTTCAGGATTGTAGGTTGATTTCAAAGACAACTTAATACCCAGCTGAGCAAAGAAGTTGCGTGCCTCATCGGCATCCTACTCTCCTCTATCTGTGGTTACTTTGCCGACACAACAATATCTGTAAAATGTTTCTTCAAGCAGTTCACATCTTGTTGAAAAAGACCATGGATTCTTGCTTGAAGACCATGCTTGGCTAGTCTTGCAAAATTGTTTTAATTCTCACCCAACTTATTCTAGGGCCTTGATAGCTGTGGAATCAATCTTCTCTTCATCTTGCCTTTGTTGTTGTTGTTGTAAAATTTCGATTTGTTGTTGCTGAGCTTGCTATAGAATGCACACCAACTGTTGTAGATTATCTCCTGAAGAATTCTCCATCTTGAAGTTTTCCTACAACCAACCTTCACGTCGGGTTCACAATGTCACAGTGTGTAGGGTTGAAGGTCACCACAGGGGTTTGGCAAGAAAACTGGACAAGATAGATGGAGATGTGTCTTCAAGAGTTAGGTAGATACAAGTAAATGTTTGTGGGTTCGAGAGGAAATTCACAACCTTTATTTCACCATTTACTTTGACTTATCTTGGAAAAACAGATTTATACATAAGATGGTTGAGTAAATGGGTTAAGAGCTTGAAACTTATGATCATAAAGATGGATGAATTGTAAACAAGAGTACAACTTCAATTGATACAAGAAGAGTCTTTCCCTTCCTTGCCTATGAATATAGCTTCTTATTTCAGCCTAGGCATGAAGAAGATCTTCAAGACACTTTCTCTTTTCAACAGATTAGTACAATGAAGATAGCGGATCAAGAAGAAGACCGCCTATATCATCCTTTGAATGAATCAAGGTTATAGAACTAGCATTTGGGTTTTCATGAAAAGATCACGAGTTTCATGAATTAGACCAATGTAACTTTAATTAAGAAGCTACATAAAAGCTTTAGTTTATGGATTGACTATTATGGACAGCCAAGATTAATGCCAAAGCATGGCAAGAAACCACCATAAGTCTTTTTTGAATCCTCCCTCGTACTTGCAATGATTATAGATGAAGAAGAATCTGTGTTTACAAGTTTCAACCTAGAAATACCCTATTTTAGGCTGATAAGAAGAGACCAAAAGTATCACATAACAGTGCCAAAAGATGTCCTTGAAACTTCCTTATGAAGAGTACAGCTTGTAGTCACTCATATGAACCAAGACCAGCCCATGTTCTACCAAGATTAAAGAAGTGGATCACAAATAAAGCTTCAGCCCATAAATACCCTATTTTAGGCTGCTAAGAATAATCCACGATAACACAATTAATCTCCCAAAGAGAATCTACAATTCCCTTTCAAGGCAAGAGTGTTTTGATACATCAATTACAAGTGAAAGTAGAGAATGTCCTTTTCATAATCCAAGAGAATAGAAATGGAGCATTAGTGTGACAAGAATCAGCCCACAAAGAGAGTAATGGGCTACATAAAATAGTTCAAATCAGAGCTTTATGTTTCTCAAGATCTCCTCTTGATAGAGAAGAGAGTTTACATGAAAAGATAGGTGCATAAGACAATGCCCTTCTCATTTTCTTCACAAATGCATGTACCTCTTGAACCATGTAAGAGATGCTTTGTAAAACAGAAATTCAGTCCATTAAAGAGCATTCTTGGGCCTTCTAGTTCAGTCCACAAGTCTTGATAAGAAAGATCAAGAGTGGAACAAGAGGCTCCCATGAAAGGAGAGAGTTGTTACTCCATATATATAGACACAAATAATGTTCACAACTTCCTTCTTTCTTTTTTCATGAGCATGAAAATCCGTGAATGGGCTGTTGCCCTCCTTTTTATACATATTTACCATGTTTTACTCCGCCAAGAGTGGCCTTCCATTTTTGTCAATGAATGGGAAGGGAGATACTTACAGTTCAGGTGGAGTCTTTTGAAGTTGCCTGTGGTTGCATGGCTTGGGCTTCCCCTTTGTGTGGTGGCTTGGACACCTCTCTCTCCTCCTCCATCCATGGTGCCCTATTCTCAACCTGAAGATGCTTGCAAAATGTGGTACAAAAAACTGAAGTCCGATGTAGTTCAAATGATCCAGAATAAGTCCACAAACGCAAGGCTAATGCATACACAATGTCCCACACTTAGTCAACTTAGACAACTCCATCTTCTTTGTGACTTTGCTTGTGAGTACACTTAAAACTCTTGAATATCATAAGTTCACAACCACATCATTGGCTTGTGGAAAATATAATCCAAGGGAACCAACCAAGCCATCTTCTCATGACCATATTTCTCTTGTTTAATGAACTTCCATGACTTATAGAACTTGTAGCAACTTCATGTAAGCAATGCAAGGAAGGATATGGATATTGAAGTCTAATCCATATAAAAAGTATTGCAATTGGGGAATAGGTGGAATAGGAATAGAGATTTGCAATTTGTGAAATATCTCTTTCGGTTTCTTGGCATAAGCTTGACCATTATCATGAGGCTCTTGACATGTCACATTCAAAATACATAGCCAATACTCACCACCTCTCTTAGGGGCAAACTCTCTTTGGAAGGTTACGAAGAATGAATAAATAATGGTTATGGTTCAACTTTCAAAGCCATGATAACACATTGCATCTTTTCCCTTTAAAGTCATATTGAAAAACATCATGAGATGTCCTTTGTCCTAAATTCAACAATTGAACATTAATTTTTGAAACTCACTAATGCAAAGCTCCATATCTTCCTCTGCTAACCCATTAAAGATATTTGTGATTATAATATAAATTTTCTTACCAAGGGATTCTAAAGGCATTGTACAACTCTTCTAGGTGTTAAGTAGAAGTGACTTAACATTAGCTTTAGATTGCATAATGCTCTCTAGCCACATGAATAACCATCATTTTGTTGAGGAACTTGTAATATGTCAAGTGATAGTTTAGATTTTTAGTGCCAAAATTGTTTGCTTTTTTATGTGGATGCATGTAAGGTATTTTATCTTCCAATGACTACATACTTGTACCTTGAGATAAGACACTTCCTCATTTATAACCAAGGCATTTAGCATTGTCTTAACACAATTGCATTATAAAAAAATTTCAATTTGCATTTGTTTCATAAAATCAATGATATTATGCAATAAACTAGTTAAAAACTTTATATCCTCTAAGTTCAATATGTGTGTTTGATAGTGAGTTGAGGAGGTAAGCTCTTTTCTCACAAAGATTCACCGAAACAAGCCTCCAATGCTTGCTACATCGTGCACACAAAAATTTTCTAAATCAATATATATTTTATATTATATAGATCCACTACAATATTAGTAAATTAGTTAGTGCAATCATGCACATCAAAATTGTGAATTGACCTCTAATAATCTCTAAACTATATATGTTAATTTTTAATAGATAAGATGATAGTACCTATCATTATAAGCAAAAACTAGTTTGTCAAAGTTCTTGGTATTGTAATATTGAAAAAATCTATCAACTCCAAGATGTGATCGCAAAGGTAGTAATACCAATGGGTCAAATAGACTTTGTTATTGCTCAAGACTCAACTCTAACCTTAGCTTTATGTATCCCATCACAATCTAGAAGTTTGATTTATATAACAAGCATGCGATATTTAGAAAGTACAATGTTTATGCTATTACCTCAAAGAGGCAAATATTATAGGGTCTGAGACATAAGCGTTCTCAGATTTTAATATATGTGCATCAACCTCGCGTACCTTTACTTTGATCGGTCCATCTATGCCACATATATCTATTGTTATGGCACTAGAAAGTTGGTCTAGAGTCCTCATTGATAGAACATGAAGACTATTTAGTAGCCAAATTATAAATTCAAACTTTGGATCCCTAGGAAACAAACATATCAAATTTAGTTCTAGATTTATACACATTGAAATATTAACCTTCAAATATCAACTCTCTCTTTGAGATCTCTTTAAAATAGAGGTTGAACCTTGGGGCTAAATAGTTTTCCACTTGACCTTGTGGAGAAGAGAGTTTCGACTCTCTCTTTGATTAGGCAAAGCTTGGCCATGTGCTCAAGCTTATGTCAACCCTCTCTTATTGAGACATCTTTGAGGTAGGTTGATATAGTTCAACCCTCTCTATTTGAGATCTCGTTAAAATAGAGCTTGAACCCTTGGGCTAAATAGTTTTCAACTTGACCTTGTGGGGGAAGAAATTTCTCACTCTCTCTTTGATTAGGAAAACCTTGATCACATACTCAATCTTATGTGAAACCTCTCTTATTGAGATCTATTTGAGGTTGAGCTTGGCCATATACGCAAGCTTCTAACAACCTTCTTGAAGTTCTATTTGAGGCAAAGATTAGTTGTATCCTCAAGTGGAGCTTAGCCATGGTAGAGTTTCTCTTTGGGAAAAAGCTTGGCCATGTGATAATGATTATCTCAACTCTCCCTTTCAAATACATGCAAAAACATCACATACATTTAATGTGCACATGATTTAAGAGCTCAACCAAAGATATATCTGATGGTTGATGTGGATAATTATATTAAAAATTTTACTCTACTAACAATTTATAAAAGGCACATGAGAAATGCAAAGAGAACCAAACCATGAGCATCTAGATTATCATCCATGGGTCAAATAATAAATGAATACTTTACTCCACTAATATACGATAGAAGAAACAAAACAAATACAAAAGGAACCAATATTGTGAGCATTTGTATCATTGTCAATAATAATATGACACGTAGCCATTCATTCATAAAATAATTCATGATGGAATATGAGTACTAAATGTTATTGTTAGCATATAACTAAGCTATAGCAAGTGTTTAGTGAAAGTTTCTCAATTCCATTAGTGCCTTTGTAGAATGAGCATTCTCATCATAATATTAGAATGTGTTAGCTAAAAACATAACCAAAAGTTGATGTAGTTAATATAATTTGCAAACTCATGGAGTTTTTAAAAGGACATTAACTTGTTATACACATATACTTATATGATTAGTTTCTAAATCCATGTTGATGTAGTAGTCTTTCAAAGAAATCATTTGCAACCTCTACATTCATCCCATTCTATTTTTGCAATCGAACCTTTTTTCTACCATCTATTTTTTATAGCATCCCACTCACCCATGACTTCTCTAACCTTGTTTTACTAAGATTTCCCTTTAGATAAATGTATTTGTCCATATTAGGTGTCTATGATAGCACTTCGCATGTTAGAAGGCATAATTCAACACAAGTAAGTAGGGAAGCAAATGCCTTATAAGCGTATCATCTTCCTTTTCTTCAATATCAAAAGAGGATGGAAAGATGTAGTTCCCACTTGGTGTCATGTAAGCCTTATAAGGATAATCATCTGTATGGATGGTTCAACCTTGCTTAATACCTGGCTTTCCTTGTCTATACATTGTCATTTTCTCAAATTTGTAGCAGTGCTCCTCACTGCAAATGAAAAAGAAACCTAAACCAAACTCCTAACCATTGACACAACACTATGCTCTTATGCAGTTCACCAAATTCCAATGTTACATCTTTCCTCCATCCACTTCTATATGTATCAATCTTGCAACTTGAGCTTATAATTTTACTCACCATGGAGGCCAATAAGATAAACCAGAATAAGGGTCAACATAGATAACAATTAGATTGGGTCTTAGACACTTGTCATACGCATTAGAAGTCATGGTTCTCAGTGACTTCTTTTACATGGATGCACATTGGTACCAAACTTTACCTCTACTCAATTGTGATGTATTATTATTGGGTCTAAAAATGCTATCAACTATTGCAAACTTTTAGATTTTAAAAAAAGCTTCTTTTCTTTGGCAAAATTCTCATTCTGAAATGGTTGACATTACTATTGGAACTTTATGAAGTAATAATTTGATCTTTCTCTCCCTTAGTCCCTATTTTTACTTGGATTATTTATAATGATAGCATGTTTTTCACTTTCTATGTTACTGCTCTTTGATAACACACTCATTTGGGAGAGTGTAGTCTATAGCTCATCCTTGTAATCTTTATAGAAGCTAACTCATTAACCATTCCTTTTGAAGTTAGTTGTGTGGCATTCTAAGCTCATTGCTATGAGACATATTGACTCGTTGCCAACTCTAACAAGTTACATCATACTATTATAGACAATGATATGTCCACTCTACAAGTTCTTCCTGATTTGAAAATGCTCCTCCATTTGGATATGCATAAAAAGCTAAAAATCTACCATAGCCCTCTCCAATGTGGAAAATGTGAGAGCTAAACTAAAAATCTTGGTTGAAATCCTAGATGCTCTCATCAAAGAAGTTGAATGGAGCCATAGTCAATGGATCAAATCCTCTAAAGCATCATTGTCAATCTTTTCTCTCATACTAATACAATGTTCATGGAAGAAAACCGTAGACCAAGGAAGTCCCTAGAAGTTGCCACCCCCTCCTTGATTGATCCCACCCTAAGGAAGGCCCTTATCACCTCTGCGTTCTTTGAATTTGATGAAAAATTCTTAAATGCCACTCAAGGTATTCTTAAGTGGTTGAAAGGCTACAAACAAGTTCTTATGTTGATGCCTCATCCCTCCCAAGCTACAGCAACTCTATCTGCACCCTTGAAGATAACAACCTTGCATATATGGGATATCCAACTTACAGTATCTATCCATATAGAATGTGACTTTTACTACTAGGTGAAGAATATGTCCCACCAAGTCTACCAAACCTAATGAATGAAGACATGACTCCAAATTTTTATATAGAGTATCCAACTATTTGAGACCCTTTATTAGATTCTAGTATGATTTGGTTGGTCACAAATTTGATTGTAAATACTACTTCAATTTTATGGTTCAATCATACTATTTGGTTTATCATGTGCAACATGAACATGGTATTTCAAACAAAATCACTTAGAGGCTCTATGATATTATTCTTCAAATGGCTTGCCACCAAGGTACTGATGCAATTAAGGTAGCTTGATATTCTCCTACTTTTTTTAAAAGGTTCTAATTGCAACAGAAAACCTTACAATTAATAACGGTTCTCAAAGTATCCTTGGCAATATTAAAGCTAAAGGTATCATACTCATTGAAAAGTGCTTCTCCTCCAACAACAAAGTTTCTAATCTAGAAAGTAATCCCTCATTATAGAGAATCTCTCAAGCTTCCTCCATGGAAGTTGATATCGACAAGGCAACCACAAAAATTTGGCTCTAGAAGCATCACCACATTTACCCAAGGTTCTAACAATAGCCTCAATACATTTCACAATTTGAAAAGGAAAGGAGTTTCACTAGAAGAATGTAATTCGATAGCTAAATATCTATTTTTTGATTAATTGTTAGTAATAATAATTAGATTTTTTTCATAAGAAAATACATGAATGTATATATTATTAGTTCATAAAGTATATTGGATATACCAATATACCCTTCGTATCCTCTCTCTCTCTCTCTCTCTCTCTCTCTCTCTCTCATGATATCCACTCATGCACAATTAAAATTTGAAAATCCCTCTTACCTTTATAATCCTTGTCAATTTACCCAATCCTCCACACACCTTCTTACAACTTTGTAACTAGAACTTATTCATATAATAATACACTAGCATTCCTACTCTCCCTCATTGTTTCTTTCACTTATCCTTCTCTCTCCCTTCCTTCATCTCTCATTTCTCTCTTCCTCCTCTTTCTCTTTGTTTCCTTTCTCCCCTTTCTCTCCCTCTTTCTCTCTTCCTCTCCCTTCCTTCTTCTCTCTCCCTCACTCCCTTCCTCCCGCTCTTTCCATGTATCTCTTTGCAAATAAAAACAAAAAACAAAAAGAAGAGAACCAAAAAATAAAGTAAGAAGAGGCAATGTACCTACCACCTCAAAGGCCTTAAGATGAATCCCTTTGTGCCTCCTTTTTGCACCTTCCCTCCCTTCTCCCTTGCACACTTCTTTCTTCTTTGTGTGCATTGGTGATGGTGGTGATGAGCTGGCCCCCCTCTCTCTCCCTCTCCCTCTTCCTCTCCCTCTCAAAGCTTTGAGCTCTCTCACTCTCTTTACCATTATTTCTCACAAATGTTTTCGAAAAATGTCACACTCAGGTTTTCAAAACTTTTTTCTCAGAGTGGCCTTGCTATTAGCATTGCTATGTGCATCACTATATGCATCGCTATTAGCGTCACAAATTCTATTTGCGATGCATATAGTGACACTAATGGCAATGCTAATAGTGATGATTTTAGCGACACTACTATTTTGTGTCACAAATGGCTGTCGTTATTGCCCCATTCCCTTGTAGTGAATGTTGTAATTTGTAGAAATATTTCTAATGGAAGAAACTTTCATCTATAAAAAGGAAAAACCTGTAAGCCACATTATTCTTTGAGGTATTACTCTTGCCACACTCCATCTATATCTATCTACAATAGTCTAGCAACTAAAGCTTAACATTGTACCCATCATGGATACCAATAAGGTAAAATCCCATAAGGGTTGACATGGATAACAACTAGGTAGGGACTTAGATGCCTATAATATGCATTAGAAGTTATAGTTCTTACCCACTTCTTTTGTATGGATGCAAGTGCTAGGCTTCACACTACAAGATATAGGCCTTATACCGATGTTTAAAGCGACAAAAATACAAACAACAAAATTTACCCCCATCGTTGCAAAAAGCGTCATTATTAACGATGCCATAGAAACGTCGGTATTGGCATTGTTATTAGCGTCGCTATTGGCGTCGCTAGCATCACATTTTCGACGCCAATAGCGACCCCAATAGCAACGCTAATACTGACATTTTGTGACGCGCATAGCGACGACAATAGCGACGCGAGCAGTAAAATTTGCGACGCTAATAGGGACGCTAACAGGGATAAAAAAGTTTTTATGGCAGGGCAGCTTGCACTGTGTGCTTTATGAGAGCCATACAAAATAGTTTCTGCACTACTGTGTACAAAGCACTTGCAAACAAAAAGAATGTATACTGAAATCATCAAACTGATACATGAAATAAATGCATAATCACATAAAAAGCGATTGGTACAATCATGACAGGATATCACTAATACATAGAAAATGTCTACATAGATCAGGCGACTAAAAAATAAAGGTGTGTGAGCTCCAGGGATCCAAGGGCGAGCTACAAATCCTCGTCCCCCGAAAGCTCGTCCCATCGTAAAGGAGCATCGAACGGACTCTGCAGAAAAAGAAACAACACATCAATCCACCATACAATAATGCATTCAAATATCTAATGGTAACTACAGAAAAGAAAGATGAGTAACTTACAGGGCCACCGCGTCTATATAATCAGTCAATCAATGCATTGAGACCGTGCTTCTTTGCATATCGAGTCTCAAGGCCGGTCGGATCGCGATTTATAATGGAGTGCTACAAAGAAAACAAAATGCTAACTGTTAGAAATATGATTGTCAGTACAAAGAATATTTCAAAAAAACAAACAAGCAAAACAAAAGAAAAACTTACAAAGTCCTCCAAATATGTCCTATGGCCGCCACTCCCAAGATGATGGACCACTCCGGCCTCGAGTCGTTCCCTCGTCGCCTCGCGCTGCTGACTCCAACGTCCTGGAGAATCTGTAGCCTCCTCCCTCAGTCGGCGCCAGTCGTCTGCATCTAACCACTCGGGCTTTGCAGCCCCACTCTTGATTGCCTTGGGTGCGTCGGATCGTCTATGTGACATGTATGCACGCATGCAATCCATCATCCAGCTCGTAGAGAATCTATCTACTACGACTAGCACCAGAAACTCCTCGTGCAAGGATGGTACTATGTAGTCCTTGCTCCCCTCCGGTATGTTCTTCCAATGATCCAAGACGTTGTGTCAAAAAACTTGTTGGCACAACTCTCTCATGCGAGCCATCACCCTCCTCCCCTCATCATTTATGATGATGGCTCCTAACCTACTATTGACCAGATATCCATAACCCCTAGGAGTCTGCCTAAGATGGGTCCTCTCCCATCTGCATCCACGCTCCTGGGCATATCCAGGAGACCTCTCTGCATCTAGTGTACCGACGGGGGTAGTCTCTCTCGAAGTGGCACCCAAAGGGGTGCCACCTACTGACGACTACGCAAAAGCTAGAGTAGCTAGAGTAGACGTCCCCACAGGTGTGACAAATCCTGGAGGTGACGCAGCTCCAACTGAACGACGAGATGGAGATACCACATCCGTGTCTCCATAGCAGCATCCCCCTGATCCCGATGCACTCCCTCCCTCTGGCCCAAGTTGTGAGCGTCGAGATCGTCTGCTCGAAGCCGAAGCATCCGATCGCGTTGAAGCAGATCTAGTAGAGCGCCCTGACGAAGAACAAGACAGCTCTTGGTCTGCCATCTCTCTGAATCTCGTGAGCTGGTCTGGAGACATGCGCGCGAAGATATCCTGTAACTTCTCATCGCTCATCCCTTGACTCATCCTGAAAATATCACCTGCATAGACAAAAAATGATGTTATAATAATCAATTTAAATCATACAAAGCATAGTAATATAAATCATTTTAAAAAAATCTCACTTAAAATGCATATCTTATGTACCTTTATAAGAGATTGGTCAACGAATTGAGTAAGTGGATGCTCCAAGTATGAAGTATCCTATGGCCCCATGTTAATCTCCTGACACAACTCCGCATACATTGGAAGGTCGATAGACATGCCACCACAAAAGAATGAGTCAGCCTCATTCTCAAAAAATTCTTGGACTCCTGTATTTCCATCATTGTTAGCCGATGCTAGCTCCAAGCTTTTGACGGCCTCCACCCCTTGCAATATCGACCCCTCTATTTGCATATTATCTTCATCTATGCTCAGAATATCACTTTGATCATATACTCTCGCACTTCGGGGAGTTGAAGGTATAACATACCACCATTGAGGTTGTCGGGGGTTTGGATAGAAGATTACCTGTTTACAAACACATACAAGAGAGTTCAAACCATTGTGACATAAACCATGTCGTAATACAATTAGCAAGCAAACGACTCCATGCACCTATTCACAATGGGCCGGCAACACAAAGGTGTCGCGCAAATCCGTCCATTTTTTTTCGGAATCTATTTCGAGAAATCTAGATGGACCTCGTCGAACTGTTGCTCCAGCTCCTCCAAGTACCACTTTGAACCACTGCCAATCAAATAGTATCATGGAGAAGCTACGGTAATCCACCGTAATAATACTTTGCAAGTTTCCAAAATACTCCATCTCATCCACAACCGTGTTTGGATCCGTTGCTCGTTGCTGGCTCTCTTGCTTGAACCTTTCCATGACACCACAGTCCATTGTGGAGCACATTTTGTCAATACGCTCCACGCGAAAATGCCATCCGTGCGACCACGCTGCACTATATATTTTGTATTGTACATTGAAACACTCAAATTAGATGTCGCATACAAAATTTAGATACGACAGATTCTAAACCCCTCATCACCTTTGGACTACATCCCCTCGAGAATTCCAACTCCTCCATTGAGACCTCTATCCCTTCGCGAGATGCTGCAGTCAAGGCTCCATGCAATCATTGCGTTGACATGAACCGCGACATCTCCTCCATGCCTTCGGGATATCGAATCGGTTGATGACGTGTACTACGTCGGAATTCAGCTCGGGCTTCCTCTCGATCTTGCCTTGCAATTTGGTACTTGGCGAGTCACGTCTCCATGGAGGCATTGTGCAACATACAAAATCGATTCACCTTCTCTTCCATTAAGGCATCCATTCTTTTTTCTATCCCATTTTCAACCACCACATCTCCAGTCAGTCTATCATCGTCCTTTAGTGACCATAGCATTTCATTGTCTAGTTCCACCATTGGTAGCCATCGTGAAATATGCACTAGCGCCTCAGACACCAACCAACCTTCGGCCATGCTACCTTCTAGCCGAGCTCGTTGTCGCACAAAGCCTTTCAGGGTTTTCATGAAGTGCTCTAGGAAGAACATCCATCCCGTATGGATAGGTCCAACAATCTCCACTTCGTCCACAAGATGCACAATAAGGTGGATTTGTATCGTGAGCATGCTAGTAGGCAAGTATTTCTTAAAGAGACAGACCGTGTCCACTGCTCCCCACCTCGCGGATTCAATAGTAGACATCTTAATCTCTTTTTGTGAGCACCAAAGTCGACAACTTGTAAATGGCCCCGCGAATTTTTGGAGTAAGGCATCCTGCAATCGCGATCGGTAGTACAAACTGGCACAAATGAGAAAGCATTATGAATAATGGCCACATTCCAAATAGCAAAATGCCCACGCTAATTACAATCCATTCATAGCACAAACCTGATATATCTTATGTCAATCATGGGATTTTAGCCCCGAAAATTGGTCGTCTTTAAAAAATGCGGACCTGAGAGAATGCATCATACCCGTCGGAGTGCGGATAGACTTGATTACTTGCTTTACAATGCACTCTTCTTTAGTGGACAAAACCCAAGGAGTGTGAGGAAGCTGCACGTGACCATCAGCACTCGACTACGGCCAAAGTGCCTCCATCTTACCTACCTCCTTCAAATCCATTCGTGTCCCTATAGTGTCTCTCTTTCCTGTGATGTGGTCCCATAGCAAGCTGCCCACATTCTTGAAAATATGCATGGGATCCAACAAGTGGTTGACCTGTAAATGGGTCCAATATGGCAACTCGTAGAAAACTGAGAATTTCCGCATTCCATTTGGATGTGATTCCGCGTGGACCATTTTCAGCTCGTACCAACTTGCGACATTCATACGTGTTGGAGGTCGTCCAAGGAAACCTTCCCTGAGTTCATGATCCTGCGGCAAGAAAGCAGTGTGTCCTTGATATACCATCTTCTTCATGGTTCGTGACCTTCGGGAGTCTAACTGTGGCCCGCACAATGGACCTGAGGTAACCAGACCTGTTCCAACACCACGACCTAGTGAATACTTGATTAAATGAGATAAAATATAGATATTACCAGTGAGAACGGAGGCCTACTCACCTGAGCACTCTCCCAATCTCGGAAAGTCATGCATTGTCCACATGAGAATGGCTCGAATATTGGCTGACCGCCGACCATCCCGCCTGCTCATATCTTGCACAGTGACCCCCTTCTCCCACAAAATCTTAAGCTCATCGACTAATGGACGAAGATACACATCCATATTTTTTACTTTGTAGCAGCCTAGGACGAGCAAG
The DNA here is from genome assembly GCF_053477565.2 of Lygodium microphyllum. Taxonomy (NCBI): domain Eukaryota; kingdom Viridiplantae; phylum Streptophyta; class Polypodiopsida; order Schizaeales; family Lygodiaceae; genus Lygodium; species Lygodium microphyllum. The sequence continues at coordinate 35,764,606 of NC_141163.1, read as the reverse complement.
CTAAGGATGAGATGTCCTATAATATTCCGCGTAAAAAAAAAATGAATTGGATTTATGGAAATTTTTTTATTCCCCCCTTATCCCTCCAGCCGACTGACGAGCTAGAGGGGGAGGGGAATAGAAAGAGCTATTAAGCTCCTTGGTGGAGCCTTATGGAAGGAGGGGGACCATGCGTAATGACACGCCGGGAGGAAAGATCCCCCTCCCCTCCACTATTTAAACGAGGGGGGGGCCGCTGGAGAAAGGAGGCGGAGCCGTGAGAGAAGAGGCCGAAGGAGACAACCCTACCGTGAGGAGAGTGCCGCCATATCACGGAGCTGAGGGAGGAGGACGGAAGATTGCTGCCGCCTACATCTTGAGACCGCCGCTGCCATCGTCAACCAGTCCACAAGAGCCGTCAGGGATTCCGTCGTCCTCCACACGCCACGTGCATTCAGAAGCTTCCAAGAAGCTTCTTGGAAGCTTCTAAGGGGGGGATCTTTAAGCCCCCTTTCCCCCCCCAAAAAAAAAAGAACTCAGACCTTAAAGGTCTTACTATCCCCCCCCCCCCCCCCCGTGTCTTAAAACCTTCCAAGCCCCCCTTCTGTGGCTCTTGAAACCCCCTCCCCCGTGTTTTAAAATTTCTTTTAACCCCCCTTCCTTTGTGCTCTTGAAACCCCCCTCCCTCGAAATTTTCCCTAAGGGTCCTTAGGCCCTTACCTATAGTCTTTAAAGCTACTTTTTCCCCCATGTTTTAAACCCCTAGGCCCCTTTTTCCACCCCCTCAAAAGCTTTTTCCCTATAGCTTTTTTTTGTTGTTGTAAGTTCTCCCTAAAAGGGCCTTATTTCCCCTCCCCCATATCTCAAATCCCCCCCAAGGGCCCCCCTTAGCCCTTTCCTTTCTCCATGCAAAATACCCTTGGGGCTTTGTTTTTTTGTTTTCACTCGTAAAATGAAAAAGAGTGTTGAGGGTCTTTTTAACACCTCCCTTTCCCACTCAAAAACCCTCGTAAGGGATTCCACACTTTTATTTTATTTTATTCCTTGTTTGTGCGAGTTTTACAAGGCCATTAAGCCCCTCCTATGGCTTTAATGGGTCTTATCCGCAAAAGATTGTGAATCACCCCCTTCCGAATTCCCTACTTCAAGGAGGAAGCCTTCTAAAACTACTTTCGACGGATGGTGCAAGTTATTGCAAAAGGGAGCCATGGTGGAATTTCAAAAGGAATTGTAAAGCTACTTCCACGACGGAAAGACTACATTTACGATGCCGCCTAAGAAAGTCCAAGGTGTAGCTGCGGGAGGGTCATCTCCCGGTATCCATGTGGATATCTCACCCCAAAACCAGGTTTTTTCTCTTGGCTTTAATTCGGTTTTAAGTCGATCATGAAAAGGAAAAATGTTAAGGATAGGATATATTTGTTCGAGTTATTTGTAACGAAGGAATTTAGCTTAGGAATGACAATGTATAGAACTTAGCTTTCTTCAAATTGCATCAAGCATTATAAATTACGAGCAAGATTATCCATTTACTATAGTAATATATTTTAGTTAAATCCTAAGGTGTAGAAATTATATCTTGCACCATTAGTCTTATTCCTTTCGCAACGAATCTTGGTAAAATGGCTAAATTCATGAAAGGTTTCTTTCGATGCTCAAATTACTAGGGAGTTATCTTTGCTAGTTGCACATCTTAGCAAGGCAATTGTTGTTATTTGGCATGAGTTCATCTTTAAGGAAAACGGAAGTTAAATGTTAGGAATTAACAAGTATAAAAATTAGATATACGAACTCATTTGGAAAGAAAATGTAATGGGGAATTGCTGGATGACACTCTATTAATACTTTTCCCTTGCTATTTGAGGACTTGGAAACTAATAAAGTGTGTATACACCAATTTCATAGCTAGGCCTTTTTGTCCCAAGGAGTATTGTCACTCTTTGTATCACCTTGGCATTAGGCTATATGCCAAATTAAACTGTATTGATTGGGAGAGTAAATTGTCACAAGGATAGTAAAACCGTGACAAGACGATTAATATTACCTTCCAAAAGATAACTGAACCAATCTAAACATAGAAACATTCATACCCTAAACACTTGACTACTTTCCTTACCGTAGGGATAATAAATTCATAAAGATAAGAAACTAGGGTTTGTCCCTAAGGTTCTTAAAAGAAGAAACCCTAGGCCTGACATACATCAGCTTAAAGAATCTAAACAGGTTATTCCATCGCAGGACTTGCGCAACATGTATGAAATCATTTAGTCTTGTGATTGATTTACAAGGGAAAAGGGTAAAAACCCTCATCAAGGACGGCAGATCCCTACGCAAGTTATCTTGCAAAAAGATGTATTTTTGGATATCCTTCTAAATAAAGAGTTGTAAACCAGAAACTAGCATATCTAAGGCACTTTAGGGATTGACCAAATTGGGTATGCCCTACACCGAAATGTAAGAAATCTTGCCAAGTTACAAGACATCTTGGGAACGAGTGCTGATACACTCAAAAAGGAAAGAACACTTTCTTAGTAGTTTGCCAAACAACTCGGTTGATTAACAGAAATGTTTGTGCTTGCTAGAGATTTTAGAGCTCTGTTTGAAATATAAATTACAAATTAATGAGTACCTATACTTCAGGTTAAAGGCCTGAAGGGAGAGGTAGCTTCAGTTACCCCCGACTGCCTGCCTGACCCTAACCAAGGGGGTTGTTGACCGCGCCGGGAACGTGGACCGAACCCACCGCGAGAGGTCTCTCTATTGAGTTCTACTTGGAGCAGGAGGACGCTTGGGTGCCAGGGGGGGCTCTGGCCATAAATCCCTCACCTTCCGGGTCCTGCACAAGAGGCTAACGTGACTCGGGATTGGATCTCGAGGCCCGCATACTAGTTGACGGGCGGAAGCTTGGAATAGTGGTACTTGGAGATTACTGGATAGCCTTCGGGCAGATTATGGACAAGCCTACGGGCGGAACTCATTGTATTTCAAAGATAAAATGAAGAAATGTTAAAAGAACTTGCTTGATGTTGTTTTTCTATGTCACGTGATAAGATTACGTGAAGGAACCAGTGCTTAACAGGGTTAATTAAAGAAGCTGATTGTTATATGTCAAATTAATGTGTTAGATAATTACATAACTAAAACAAACCGAGGAAAGTGCGGAGGATGGGCCATGGGTCCGTCCTACGGTTGGGTGGTCCCGGTTAGCCGGGAACTTTTCTAAAAAATCTCGAAGAACAGCAGAATGATCATCATCATCAAAACGAATATCGAGAACAATGACCTAAAGTTACGTCTTAACCGATTTACGCTGTTTTAGGGGAACGGAATGGGACTATGTCTTTTGGCAGAGAGGTTGAGCTTTGCATCCCTCTCGTTTTCCATTCTCCTTGAACCAAGTGCAGCGTGAATCGGCTTCGGACCTGGCGTTTCTGCGTAAAGTAGTTCGCTCGGGTCTAACACTAGTTGCTGTTAGCTAATGACCCATTAGGAAAACCCTAATTCCGGTCGATAAGAGTCATAGGATATGTTTGCCATGTGGGACATTAGATCACCATTTAAGAGTTTTCACATTGGAAAATGTAAAGGTCAAAAGAATTGAAATCATTTTGGTGCTTTTGGTATATAGCATTATTAAAATAGATAGGCTCTTTCTCTCTCTCTCTCTCTCTCTCCATGTTTCTATATAAAATATAGATACACGTACACACATAAACACACACATAACTTGATCCCTAAACAAAATATAAGGTAATCAAATCTTATTTCATTTTGTAAGAGATACCCTTGCATATATTACATGTCTATAAGAGAGAGGGAGCCATATGTACTATATAGATGTTGTAAAAAATTTTGATATTTGTGTGATGAATATATTAAAGCATAGTGATACTATGGCTTTATGACAAGATGGTATTGGTAGGGAATGCACATGTGTGCCCACACAGACATACTCAATGACACACACACACACACACACACACACACACACACACACTCTCTCTCTCTCTCTCTCATCCATGTAGTAGGAAATATTGCTCTCTTTCATCCATGTGGTAGGAAATGCTCACACACACACACGCGCGTACGCGTGCGCGTTTGTTCATGTTCGCTTGCTCACTCACTCAAAATTTACATATCTAGCCTCATTATTTAGGAAAAATATGACATAATGTGCATCAATTTATATTTTTCCAAGAAAGAAAAGAGTTTGTATTGTACAAAAAAATAGATGTCACTAAGGCACAAATAAAGTGCTTCACAGTGGTACATTTCCAGATAAAGCTTAACTAGCAATGAGAGGGCAATAGAGTGATACTAAGGATACATTGTTTGAAGGTTTTACAAAATGAACTCACATACAAGCCACATAATATGTAAGGATTTGTCTCATAACTTCAAGTAGCTAAAAGAGTACATTATTTGTTGAATGCGCTTTTTGTTTGACTTTTTGTAAGCAAAGGAAAGCAACCATGCTATAGGATATCCCATAGTTGCTTCTCTTTACTCAAAAAATTGCAAAGTAAGCCAGATGTAGCCTTAAAAGCTTGGCAACAGTGCTAGCTGCATGGATAATGATTAGTGGGCATTGCTAGCTAGTATTCTTTAAGGACACATGTAGTTTTTAACCAAAAAGGGGGGATATATGTAGCACATGCTTCCCTTTTGGTAATATACACATTAGGCCTAAACTTTAATGAAGACAAGTCAAAGTCATCACTAAATTAAACTCATCACCAACTTAAGTAATAAGCCTTAAACAATTATTTGATGACTTAAGACTTGCATAGTGATATGCATTCTATGATTGGCTTGAATTTTAATCTAAAAAGCTAAATTCTTTCCTCCTCCCTTTGTAAACATTTGATCTAGCTTTTTATTTTACCACCCATTTAATAGTACGGTTATATTAATGGGATGGTTTTTGCCTAGAGGCATTGCTCTTGCATAATTCATAAGATGTATGTGTAATGCATTCCTAAAGTATACCTGACTCAGACAATGTACATGCATGTGAGCAGACATGGGTGTGAAGTATATAAAAATGTTTAAAAGTATGGTGTACTATAGCAGGATATGATCATATTCTTCCAAAGAAGAGTAATGATATGATCATATTCTTCCTAAGAAAAACAACGATATGATCCTATTCTTCCAAAGAAAAACAATGATTGAGTAAACTGATGATAAATGCTTTGATGAATGGGAAGCTTGCTTATCGAGTTTAATTTAAATGGAGAAGCATACAAGATGATTGGTATCCCAATAATAACTTGAGGGGAAAGTGACTACATCCTTCAAGTTGGCAAGCCTCAACCATTTTCTTTGCTGAAGAGCTGGGCACTCCCAATAATAACTTGAGGGGAAAGTGAAGCACACAACATGATGTAATATGGAAGGCTGTCTGTAAATTTATAAAGCACGGGAGGCTGAAGCTAGATGCGGTAATCATCAAGCGCTAAATTCTCTCTCTCTCTCTTCCAAGTTCCCACGCGCGCGCTCGCTTGCTCGCTTTCCCCCCCCCCCCCCCTCTCTCTCAAAAGGAGAGAAAGCATGATGGTAGGATCAAAGTCAGGCGGGGTGGTGCGGACATTTACGAGAGGGCAGGCGCAAGAAATGGAGCGGCTGATAGCGCAGAACAGGGAGCTTGAGCAGAGCGTGAAGAGCCTCGAGGGGAGACTGAGGGCCAGGGAGGTGGAGTCGGAGGGCGAGAAGCAGGAGCTGCGGGCGAGGGTAAGGGTCCTCCAGGAGGCCATCCGCGAGGCCGAGCGGAAGCACACCGAGGCCATGCGCATCCTCGAGGCCGAGTTCAGCAAGGTCATGGAGGAGGTCCGCCGCCGCCTTGAGGAGGCCGACAAGGCGCGCACCGAGGGCCTCTCGCAGCTGCAGCACCAGCTCCAAGAGAAGCGCCGCCGCCTCCACGACGAAGCCCGGCGCGCTGCCATGGCCAGCAGCTTGTTGCAGGTTGCTTCTGCTTCTGCCACTTCACCCTCATCCAACGCTGCTGCCTGCTCCCCCCAGCCCTAATTCCTAATTCATTACCTACATTTTAACAGCACTTTGGAATTACTTACTTGTATATATTCCTCCCGATTCCCCACCGAAAACGGACGATCGGAAATACCCGTAATCACAAGATTTAGTCTCCGCGATTTTAGTTGCCTTGGCTTGCCTCGGCCAACTGATGTATGATCCTGATCTCCTCTCCACTACTACATGCCTTCAAAATAATTTGCCGTAACTCTATCCACCATTAATAAATTCGTCCATAACTTTATCTGCTTGTCTTCCGTTAATTATACAGTTTTTATATAAGCATGGACCCATCATCACTTGTTATAAATGTCCAAATAAACATCAGTAGGATGGATATGAGAATTCTTTTGAACAACATTTGGTTCAAATACTATTTCCTAATCCCCTGAGGATTGTTCTTATACACACAATTTCTTAATCGAGTAAGGATTGTTGTTATACATTGTTAATACAAGCGAGTGCAATCTCACCCTCATTTCATGCTTAGTTATGAATCTACACACGATATTTGTGAAAACAAGCACTCACTGGCATATTCAATCTTCTAAGATAATCTCTTCACAAGTTGACTGTGGAGGGTGAAAATGTAATGTCATGTATAGCACATTGCTTCAAAGGGACTTCCTCCATGTGCACTCACGAGTGAGCATCCTCCAGCATGTAGACCTAATATACACACATGAAACCTCATAAATCAATCATCTAGGAAAAGAGAAAGGTGGGTTAAGATCAAAGAGACTGTTGAGAGATCGAGCTCCACTCGTGATATGCTAGGGTGACTGTTGTGCATTTATGTCACCGACTTGTCAATTGCAGATGCGGTTGGTACACCGCCCATGAATAATAGCTAGATGATAGCTATCCTTATCTACTCTAGTTCGTGGCTCAGTTAGTATGCCACCTTAGTTATTTGAGTTTGGTTTGAGACCCATATATAGGGTTCTTCTATTTCTTTGTATAAGAGTTCTTTTTGGCTTACACAACTAAGAAGAGGAAAACTGTTTTCAGTCTCCACCTGTGTGTGTATTCCCCCATTGTGCAAGCAAGAAAGCTACAAGTGAGACTCCTTCCTTCTCTCCCACAATCTTGACAGAGACTTGGAGGTTGTATCTGCATTGGATACAATCTCTAAGATAGAAAGATGGGTTGAGATCAAAGAGAGTCTTGGAGCCCACACTAGATACAAATGAGGAGTATAAATATACTTTCGAGCATGATTTGATATTAGGGATGGTTAAAGTAGAGTTTTCTTCCCTCTTTGAGTGAGCTTAGAACAAGATATGAGAAGTGTGTGAATCAATATAATCTTATAAAGAACCTTTGTTTGTAGTGCATATAGAACGAACCCTACTCCTTGCACATTGGATGGTGTACATATTCCTTAGTGTCTATCGTATGCATGAGGTCCAGCTAGTGCCATAGCCAGTGCCGGCCCATTTTAGGTCCCATCAGTGGTGCATCTGCCGGGAGCCGCCAACAAGTGGTGGTTCTCGAATCTAGGGTTTTTAGGGACCAAATAGTTGGTTTATGTCTTCTGACAAGGATCGTCAAGCCAAAATACAAAAAGCAGAACGTGCTGAGAGGGCTAGACGACGGTTGGAGATTGTAAGATACTATTCTCCTCAAAGGAGCAGCTCGTTACACATAAGTGGCAGTGGTTCTAGTAACCTAGGTGTTACGAGTAGCTCTTTGAGTGTAAGTGGAAGTCTTGGTACTTCCCTATTTCCAGTTAATCAACCCACAACAAGTGGGGGTGTAGTGTTGCCTACACAAACTCCTGTCGTCAATCCGGTTGTAGCCATGGAACAACCTATCGCAATTCCAGTAGGTACACCGGATTTACCGGCATTAGGAGCATCGAATTAAGGTTTATATCCTTAATAATCACCCTTTGAATTAAGATGTTGGCGATCTTTCTTTGTGATTGAAAACTTATGCATAGAATTGTCCTTTGTTTGGACAAGAGTTTGATAATCAATGTTCATTTTGGGAATGACTTGCAAGAGTTTGAAAGGAGAGATAACTATATATCTACACATTTCTCTTTGGTCCCCCTTTGTAACACATTGGTGTATCAATCTACTAGGTCTTGTGATGCCTTGAGCATATGATTTAGCCTTGAATTTTAAGTGATGTGCATAAAAGTAAAATCCATAACTCTTACCTCATGTACATTTAAATTTAGAAATTTGATAAGGAGTTTTATTTGATGTTCATTAATATGTTGAGGCTAAAAGGCTTCTCTCAAAGTTATCTCCAATTGATTTTGAAATTTTCTCATTAATTGAGAGGGAGTTTGATTGGTTGATCTAAGAGAGCAGCATGATTCGCAAGTTGAAAAATTGAGATTAGATGATGGTTGTTGATTATTTTCAAACTTAATTTAAATTGGAATCAAAAAAATATTGTTGATATTAGAGATTTCTATGGAATTTATGTTTCAATCTCTTGGTTTTGGTTTTTAAAAATGAAGTAAATTCAAAGGTTGGAGATTTTCAAACTTCTCAAGGCCTCATAAGGTTATGCTTAAATCAGTTCAAAAGTTAACATTTTTTAATGATGTGCGAAGGATTGTTGTGGTATAAAATTGTTTTGAGATGTGATTGTGGATGATGAGTAGATATGAAGCATGTAATCATATAATTGTGCATGGGGTTTGAAATAAATGTTATGATATGTAAACATTGAACTACAAGAGGCTAACTCTCATGAGTGTTGCAGAAATTTTGTTCTTTGATGTAACCCTAAGTCAAACCATAAACATGTACATAACCTCCTTTGCTTTTCTCTCCGGTCTAGGGTTTGGTGCTTTTGCTCCTCCCAAAACCTAAAACTCTAGTGTCCTTTGGAAGATAAGCAAATCAATGCCCTCTTTATTCTAGTATTCTCTTCAATAATTGGATAGCCCTTTGCACCCATTTTTAAATCCTTCCTCCTCTCTCCCCAAGTCCACTTGCAAGCCCCTTTTATATTTTTTTTAAAAGCCTTCTTAGTATTTTTACCACTTATCTCAAGGAGATCTAAAACCTATAATGCTTGAGTTTATCCTTCCATTAAAGTAGAAGTTCTCTTTATGCATTCATTACCATTCCTTTTTTGTGTTTCAAAACATACAGACCTTGGCTTTTTCTGTATGAACCTTGCTTTATTGACTATAAGGTGTTTTCGTGGTTACACATTTATTTCTTCTAAAGTCTCAATTCATCTACATCTTCTCTTTCTTAGCTTCCACAACTTTCTTCTCTCCTTTCTTATCTTTCTCTCTCTATTTCTAGTATTGCTCTCTCCTCTATACTCTTCTCTCTCTTCTATAATCATAATTCTCTCCTTTGGTTCACTTCCTTACAAGTCGTATCAGAGCATAAGCTATTGATCCATTGGATTTTCTCAATTTCTAGACATAGTTTCTTTATTTGTCACCATAAATCTTAGGCAATAGGTACAAGAGCCACATGGTAAGTACTTATAGGCTTTCTACTTGGAGCTTAGGCTAATGTTAGAGCTTTGACAAAGATCTAGAGGAGATTTAGCCAAATTGTGGCCAAAATAACAGATTCTACAACAATTACATGCTATTTTGGAGGCAACTTTGAGAAAGAAGGGATAATTAGACTTGGAAAAAACTTAAACCTTAGTTAATTTTTGGAGATAGAGCCTTCTTCTTCTTCTTTCAAGCTTTCGTGAGCCAACTTATCTATCATTTAATGTTTCAAGTCCTCAAAGCAATTTCAGGATAGTAAATGGTCCAAGAATAGAACAAAAAAAGGGGATAACAAGCCTAGAAATACTTTAGTCATTAGCAATCCCAAGTCTATTATTATGTACCTATACAAGAACATAAAGAAAAAAGAGTTGTGTTTTAAATATGTTGAGAAGTATGCAGTTGATCATGCAACAAAGTGTGCTTGTAGGAATGCAAAACCCAAGGTTTATAGCATGTTAGTTCTTGAAGATTCAGAGGATGATAATGATGATACAAATGTATTTATGGTTGCCACTGAAAATGAGGATATTGATGAGGATGTTGGGCAAGAACAATTTTATAATCTTGTTGATAATTTTTCTTTTGACTTTGGTGGTAGAATCTCTTTTGATCTAGGAGAGAATGATGAATCATATGTTGCCACTATTTGTTCCATTTCAATGGACGCATGGATATGATGAAGAAGCCCAAACATATTTCATGTCTAAGAGAGTATTAATGGGAAAAATGTGTTCATTTTCATTAATAGTGGTAGTATCCATAGCTTCATAAGTAAATCAGTTGCCATAGACTAATTAGGGTGTTTTTCTACTAATTTGCACCACCCTATCAAAGTCAAATTCCAAGTGGTAAATCTAGATGAAGAAATCAACAATCAAATGTGTCCTAAGGCTAAAATTTATGGGTAGCAAATGGACATAATGTTAGGTTATGATTAGTTGATGCAATTGGAAAAAATTGTTATGGACTTTTCTCAGTTATATCTAGAGTTTATCAATGGTTGACAGCTCATATGCTTGGATGGAATCCATTAAAATTTTGTTTTTAGTTTATTACAACAAAGCATGCAAAAATCGAGTTTAAGAAAATATCCCAAATCTTTGTCTTGTATTTTAATAAAGAAGTGCAAGATCTGCCCAAAGAATCAACCAAGAATTTAGCAATGACAACTCTTTTGAAAGAGTAGAAAGATTTGTACTAGATACCTATAGCATTGTTTCCTAAAAGATAAGTTGATCATCCAATTGATTTAGAGCCTCATTTAAAGCCATATAACAAATCACCCTACAAGCTTTCCAAGTGTGAAAGATAAGAAGTTACCAAGTAGATTAAAGAACTATTAGAGATGGGATTTATAGAGCCTAGTTCCTCACCTTACATATCCCTAGTTCTCTTGATGAATAAATTTCAGATTTGTATTGATTATTTTTTTGGGATCTCAATAAGATTACAATGAAGAATAAGTATCCCATCCCTAGGATGGATGCCTTACGTGATAAATTGAAAGGAGCAAATTATTTTACCAAAATAAATTTATGATCTGGCTAGCTATCATAAGATTTTGCTTGCTTTCAGGATAAATCATGGCCTATATCATTTTTTAGCTATGCCCTTTGGATTGACAAATTCCCTAGCTACCTTTCAAAGCCTCATAAATAGGATTTTACATCCTTTCCTCTTTCACTTTGTGTTGGTATTATTTGATGATATACTCATCTATAGCATGACATTATAGGACCATTTGGCACATGTGACGAAGATATTTTATATTTTGAGACAACATGGGTTATTTGCAATAGAGACTTACTGTTCATTCAAATAGATTAAGGTACAATATCTAGGACACATTGTCAATGAAAAGGGAATTAATGCCAACCCCAAAAAGGTGCAATGTATTAATAAAGACTAGCCTGTACCCATTACTACTACTTCTCTTCACGTATTTATTGATTTTTCTTCATTTTATAGGAGATTTATTTGCCATTGTGTTAGGTTTACAACTTCTCTCATAGATAGGCTAACAAAAGAAGCTTTCTTTTGGGATGCTATAATTGATTAGAGCTTTAATTAGCTAAAAGATTTTCTTGCCTCAGCATGTATCCTTATTTGTTCTAGTTTTTCTAAAGAGTTCACTGTCTAGTGTGATACTGGTGCATTTGAGTAGTTTTACTACTACAAGATCATGGGATGATAACCTTTAAGAGCCATAAGATAAATGATAAGGTGATGGTAACAAATTTTTATCACTAAGAAATACTGGTCATTACAATCAAGAAGTGGCATTACTACTTATATCGTAGCTGACTCAAGTTGTAAAGTAATCATAGGAACCTCAAATATTTTTTATCTTAGTTGAATCTTACTCCAAATAAACACAAATGGATAGTTACATTATAAAATAATGACTTTGATATCATACATACTAGGGGCAATGATAACATAGCTATTGATTCCTTATCTAGGATGTGGGCATGCAAAGCTTTAGCCATTTCGAAAATTCATAGTTATTCGATAGAGGAGATCCAAGAGGCTTACCTTTTAGACCATGACTTTAGCTCTATATTTTAAAAATTGTAGCAAGGCATTATGGATGAGAACTCCCAATTTTAATCTAGAAATGATCTCGTATGGTATTGTAATCAGCAAGTCCGAGCACTACCATCATAAAATGGAGTGTGGTCATACTCAGAGTTGACAAAGGTGGATATTGATATCCTACTCTATATGAATCATCATCTTGTGTATAGAGCTTGACATAGCCACAATAATGAAAATAGACACAAAAAATATTCAGTAACAAAATGATCCCGAATATATATTACTATATAAAAAGAATGGAATTATCTCAGCAAAGATAGAAGTGATGATGACATAGAACTGGTGGACAATTAGTGAGAGATCACAAAATCTTCATGAACTCAAGATAATTGATGAAGAAAAAGATGAGCACTATTGCCAGATGTTGTGATTGAGCACATTACAAGTGATAACTCTACCACTACATAGATAGCCATCAAGATTCCAAGATTCATCGAAGGGACACATGAAAGATCTAATAGTCGAGCATGGGAGCCCTTGGATACTTGGTCCCTTTCTCTTGTCTTCTCTTTGACTATTGAACCCTTGATCTTCACACTCCCCTTCTTATATAGCAGCATGCTACCTATTGCGACATTCTCTCTACCCATGTGCCATGCCAGATGGTCTTCACTACTCTCCCATTTGTTGGCTCATTAATGTGCCACTCATGGCCCTAGTTTTAAAGGCCGCTAACTGTCGTCACCTTTAACAGTAGCACGCACGGTGGACTTAGACCCACAAAATTACTCGTTGTGATGTCACCTTCATCCTTTGTGTTGGACATATTTTCCTAATATATTTGGTCTAGGAGCCATCCAGGGGTGGAGGTGGGGCAATGAGGGTTGAAGAAGGGATGGGAGGTAGTAAGAAGTGAGGGGGATTAGGATTTGGTGGAGGTGAGAGGGGAGGTACTATTGAGGTGGGAGGCTAGTTCTAGAGTGGGGTGAGTGGATTATATTAGAGGTGGTGCTGCTATAATCAAAGATCTAGGAGTCCAAAGGCGAGGTTGCATGACATTGTGTTAGATGAGATAAGATACAAACTTCTCCAAGTAGATGGCTTTGAGCTCAATTTGCTACTGTAGCTAGTCATGCTCGAATGTAATCCAAATGAGGTAGGCCTCAACACCTTCAAGTTTGAGTTTATGCCCGGACTTGATACTTAGGAGGGTATGGATGCACTGCCATTACTTGAGGGAGAGGGCTTTGGAAGCATGCTTGAAGTTGGTTAATATTGGCTAACTTTATAATGTTAGTGGTGGGAGTGGAGGAGTCTTTAGAGAGTGAATTATTTGGATTAGAATCTCTGTCTCCTTGATCCTTGCTTGGATTATCATAATTTGACGATTCTTCTTCTTAATCTTGGTGGTGTTCCTTCTTGACTATAGTTTTGGACTAGAGGCGAACACTCTAGTGGCACTTTAATGTAGGGTGTGTGTCTATGGAATCTTGGCCTAAATGGGCAATGCTACAACCTTCTTCATGTCCTAGGCTACTCTAGCCCACTATTCCTCTAGAATGTGATGCCAAAGAAGGTCGAATTATTCCTTTGAGTCTCGCTTTAGGTCCAACATCACTTGTTGTAGTACTTCGATCCTCTCCTTTGCCTTAGCATTTCAGTGCTCTAGAACTTAGCAGTGCTTCACCATGATCTGTCACTTTGGATCGATAGAATTAGTGCCATCAAAGAAGTTGAAGCCCAAAGTTGAGGGTTTGGAGATGGTCCTCCTTACTCAGGGTATTGAGGGGATCCTTTGTGGCAATATGCTTGCCTTTTTTAGTGGATAAGGGGTGCATGGTTGTTGATACTTACTTCCTAGGTGGCTGGTCTATGAGGATCCAAGCTGTGGGCAATCCAAGGATGGCCAACATCAAATGATGCACTTAATGCATTTCATATTAGATTCCAACCCAATAGAATGGATGCATAAAAGTTTAAAAGGCTCTACAACCTTAAGCAAGGTGAACAATTAGTCCAAGCGTATACCACCAAGTTTACTATTCTCAATAGTATAATTTACCCAAATGCTCAACCAAAATGTGAGATGTTGAAGACACTATATTTTCAAGATTCAATAAACCTATCCAATAAGAATTTGCTTCAAATCACTTGTCAAGTAATATCACAAATCCATTCTACAAGATAGCCCCTTGATTAGAGCATTTTTGTCCAAAGAAAAGTCAAGAAAAGGAAGGAAATCTAATAAGTTAACTCAAAAGAACCACAATGATGATAATAGTGATTCCAACTCTTATTCTAACCAAGAGATAGAATCCAATAGTGAGGAAATATCTAACTGTGAAGAAGAGGAGAAGAAAAACCCTACCAAGAGTAAGAAGAAGGACAAGGGAAAGAAAATATAAAAAAACACTAACAAAAATGAGGTAAAAAATCTCTAGTGCACACAATGCAATAATCTCGGACATGTTTAGGCTAGATGTGGCCTTAACTAGAAATGGCATAGTATTTATAACATGTCCACTCATAACACTAAGTAATGCTAGTACAATGCTAAGTACTAGATGGCCCATCTAGGAGGATGGCAAGGTATCCAAGAATCCCCCTCTGGCCAATGGAACGCCATTTTGACCAATCAAACTTCTATACCATCTGTTGCCTACACAAATCAGGAGTATCAACAACCTAGCAGTGGCCACGGTATGAGTAGTAGAGGAAAAATATGCTAAGGTAATTTCTTACCATTATCTAAATATTTTTTCTTTCGCATGCACAAAGGACACTAGAGATTAGAGTGTCCAAATGCTCAAGTATAGGATGCTCAAAAAAGACTAGAATAAAGCCCCCAACATAAATGCACAAAGCTAACATAGTTGAAGTCAAGGAATTAACAAAACCAAATATATACACGTGATAAGATGGTTAGGAAGAACATACAAAGAAGTTGCCTTATGATCCACAGAATCTTCATGGATAGAGCAAGAGAAAGTACACAATTAGGTGGCAAGATGGTCAAAAGGATGGTCATTTGAGAAGCTTCTTCATGATCCATAGGAATGTTGGGGGCAGAGTAAGAGAAAATTTGCCATCATGTGGCACGATGGTCAACAAGAGAGCCACCGACGATGAAATATCTAGCCCCTAGCTCTAATCGGCAGGTACTAAACCCAAAAATTGGTTTGATAGCTCACACACAAGAAAAAAATTGTAGTCTAATGCCCATACTTTGCTAGCTCAAGGAGTACAATAAGGTTTGAAGATGAACCCACACTCAATATGGAGTCACTCAAACTTCAAATTAGTCAAAGGCTCAGATTCTGTGAAATCCAATCTGTAGTAGGAATCTACATGAGTAGCAACCCCAAAATAGGAGAAAAGTAAGCAAGTTCCAAGGGAGGATTTGCAACCTAGTGGAGTTAAGAATCTTGAGGGTGAGTTTGGAATTCACAAAGGAAAGTAGCTAGAAGTTTATCATGGTAAGCAAAAGAGCCAATTAGTGGATGATAACCCTAGTAAAGATCACAAGAAGAATCTAGAAGATCACCCCAAATAGAGACAAGGGAAAACCTTGAATGCCAATCATAGAGGAAATAGTAGTCAATAGATGATGCTAAACCCACAATAGTGGAAGGGAACACACCAAGCATTTTGGTTGTTCTAGAGTCATCCAAAGTATCAATAAGATGGGGACCATCAAATATTACTATCTTACTAGGTGACCTCTTGAATCTTTTACTAGATTTCAAGGATCACCTATTTAAGATGAGTTAACCAAAGCACATGCATTACCAAAACTAGAAGTTGTGGTTTTGACTGCTAACACTCTAAAGGCATCACTTTGTAAAATCTTGCAAGAGCTAATGCCAATAGGCCCCCTATCTAATCAGACCATTCTAGCTATTCATGTTCAATGCAAGGAACCAGATCATCCAGAACATCGTGCTCGACAATGGATCTAGTGTCAATAGCATCACATTGGCAACGTGCCATGAATTGGGATTGATGGACTATGAACCAATCCCATTCCTAGTAAGGATGGCCAATTAGCAATGGGTAAGACCTCTTGGTATCATACGCTCTGTACTTATGGAAATTACTACAATTTAATTATTCATTTCTTTGATTGTGTTGAATATGGAGCATACTAGTGAAGATTAGTACCTATTGTTGGGAAGACCTTGGCTATGCCAAGTAAGAGTCACTCATAACTAGGATAATGCAATACTTACAATCCACAGGAATCAACATAAAGCGATTGTATTCTTGGCTAATGTTACCCTACATGCACTACATTATAGACGGAAAATTTTCTAAAATAGTCAATATGTTAGAAGGCTTAAGTGATTATGAAAAAGGGGATTTCGTAAAGGCTATTATAGAATTACAGCATTTGTGCCTCATTAACAGGTTGTAGATAAATGAATATTACGTACAACCACAAGGTTTGCAACCCAAAACCCCATAGAAAGAGGACAACACTACAAACAATCTCGGAAGCCAAAACTTCGAATTTCATATAAAAAATGTTAACGTTGATTTGATTGTTGACGTTGAAATATAGTAAAGGCTAAGACAAGAGCATGAGTTTGAGGTGCAAATGACGATCATCACAAGGGTGAAGAAAGATGAATTAGACACAATGTTCCTTGGTCTTGAAAAGACCAAACCAATAAAGATCAATGACCAATTGCTCATTAGTTTGTTAATTGAGTTTAAAATAATATGTTTTTTCTTGGGAATACTTGGAGATGAAAAAATTGAATCCTAGATTCTATCAACACTAGATTTCTCTAAAATATGATAGTGTTCTAGTCCAGATGCAATGATATTAGGTGAACCCTCATATGGCCAAATAGGTCAAGGAGAAGTTAGATTGACTACTCTAACTTGAGTTTATCCTTGGGTTTATCACTCCAATAGATTGAGCAGATTGGATTTTCCATATTGTTGTTGTTCCTAAAAAGAATAAGAAGTTGCGAATATGTGTGGAATATAGAAAACTCAATGCAGCCACAATCCCAAATCCATTTCCATTCCCTATTTGGGTACTATCTTGGATAAAATTGCTAGCCACAAGATGTACTCTTTTCTCGATAAAATTGCTAGCCACAATATGTACTCTTTTCTCGATGGTTTTAGTTGGATACAACCAAGTATGGCTTACCATAGAAGATCAATCTAAAACAACTTTCATCACATCAGCATGGGTAGCATGGGTGTGTGTATGCTTGTACAATTATGTGGTTTGGGCTCAAGAACTAGCCTCTTTTCAAAGGGACATGTAGGAGAACATTGGGCCTTATTTGAGGTATTTTATGAGAGTCTTTCTAGATGATTTTAAGGTCTTTGGAAAAGCAATCCTCCATTTGATGTACCTCCAGCTTTTCCTCACACATTGTCACAAGGTAAGCTTAAGTTTGAATCCTCTAAATTATGTGTTTACTATTAGAGTAGGGCCACATTATTTCTCAAGATGGCACTGGTGTTGACCCCACAAGATGCAACAATATTGAAAGCAATAGTACTAGATTCACCATTTGTGTTACTTGGATTCTTGGGTCAAATCTGGTGGCATGGCCATCACATGCAACTTTTAGCACACTTCGTTATCTCCTTGAATAAATTGGTGCATGTGGCCAAATTTGTCTATTAGTGGAGTGAAAAGGCTGACCTAGAATTTCATCACCTCAAGCTATTAATTTTTAGAGCCCCAATTGTAATTCCATTGGATTGGGCAAAAACCGTTCATGATTTATTGATGCCTCTAACATGGCTATTGATAGTGTGCTTATGCAAGATGATGCCAATGGATGGTTCTATCCAACATTTTATATAAGTACAAAATTGTTCAATGGAAAAATAAACTATTTAATCCTAAAAAGTGAATTCCTTGGCATAATCTATTCAATCAATAAGTTTTGACATCATTTTCTTGAGTACGCTTTTGTTTTTCATGTAGATCATTCAAGTTTAGTCTATTTGGTCAAGCAATAAAATGCCACAAAGTGACTAGATATATTCTTATGCTGATATTTTTTGAATACACAGCAATCCATTGCACTGGAACCTAGCATGTGATCATTGACCTTCTATCCTACCTTGATTTAGGATAACCTCCAACTAGTGTTGAAGATGAATTCCTAGATATACAATTATTTGTAGTAGCAATGGATGCACCAGTGCCTGAGCCACCAAAACCTTTGTGGTCATGCTATGAAGAAACGATGGCCTTCATGGAGATTAGACTATCTCTGCCCTATCTCTAGAAGGATCAATAGAAATAAATGGCTCTCCGGAGCTAGCATTTTGAGGCCATTATCAACTCATTCTGGAGGAATCTCTTTCATTCTTGATGGAAGCCTTGATGAAAGAGAAACATATTCATAGCACCTATATTTTATCAAAAGTTCAATCTTGGCAAAAGCACCTAGTGGAAAGATTGTCCAAAAAGCCACTTTTTTAGAAGGGCCAACTCATCATGGTCTATAAGACTCAGATGGGTAAGCTTTTGGCACACTCAAATTTCAATGAAGTAGTCCTTTCAAGGTCTTTCACGATTCTAGAACTAACTCTTTCTATTTGGTCAATTTAAAGAGTAAATCCTATCAATGGATTCCAGTTGCATCACTATCATGCTGAAGCGTTTGAGTGCCCATTCCCTACCAAATTGGATTCCCTTTCCACTCCTTTGCAATCAAATTTCAAACTTTATTTCCCATCAGTTGCCTATCACAACTTATTGCTAGAAGTCACTAGTATTACTAACATGGAGATCATTTATGAACCCCGCTCATAAGCTCATACTCCCAATGGTAGCATGATATCTCAAAAAACCCATTCTTATCATGCCTTATTATGGCCCCTTTTTCTAATGTGGTGCACATGCAATGGCCATAGTCCTTTTGCATTAATTAAATATCCTTTTAAGAAAGATTCTCTTTTTTAGTACCCTTATTTGTCACCCACCACTTGTGCTTAGTGTTGTGTTTCTCAAATCTACTTTCACTTCTCATTCTTTCTCTGTGTCTCACCCTTCTTCCATCTTATGGCCATATCAACCTTCCAACTCACAAATGAGGAACATTTTCCTCCAAATCTTGAGGCCCTCACAACTTCCCTATCATTGCTATCACTAGCAACTGCCGTCGAGACCCTACAAACTACTTGTCAACTCAAGCATTTCAAATGAGTGGCAATGGCTATCTCTCATGTACCCATGCACTCTCTCACACAATGATGTAATGAGTTTACCATTGAATCCAATCATTCTAGTCCTCTTCCTTGAATCCTTCGAATGCTCCACAATTCAAGCACTAGCTCCCATGTCCATGCTCCACACTTCAACCTTCATAGCCGAGTGCATGAGAAACCTAGAAGTGAAGAAGGAGAAGAAAAAGAGCTTCTCCACGATCCCTCACTCTCACACTCTTCCTCTCTCATAGTCCCTCTCTCCCTCTATACACAAGAAGGAAGCAAGAGAAAGAACAAGAAGAGACCTAGTTTGCACATACATCAAGAATGAGCTTATCCATTCACATTTTAGCTTTTATACATGCCCTCTCCCCTTGGGCAGCCAACCCATTTCCATGACCATCCGTCCATCCTTGGTCCTCTTTTTCACTCTTGTCCTATTCTTTTCTATTCTCATGGCAGCTTTACATGTGCCTTTTCATTTACAAATTGCACAAAAGGAAGCTTGGTGCTCTTTTACAAGGAATAAAATGTACTTTATCTCTTGTACACCCTATTCTTGTTTTTTAAAAAGATTCCATGCTTTTTGGTCTTCTTTTTCCATCAGGTTGTCTTCTTATGTTTCTTTTTAAGCCTTCTTTGCACCTTGTGTCATTTCACTTGTGTCGTGTTATTCTAAGGGTTAACATTACACCCCTCCTAGCTGAGTTCCAGTCCCATATAGCACTGGATGCTATGGATTGGAGTGGTTGAGATTGGTTTGTGAAATGGTACTTAGGGCTTTTGGAAAATTGGTAATGTAGAATAAGCTTGTGACATACAATCAGAGATTGTCGGTGTTGAAGATATGTTGATTGATCAGAGAGGTCCTTCACAGTTGTTGCCTAGCTACAAAGCTATTGAATGTATCTGTAAAGAAAGAATTCGTGCACTACCTAGGGGGAGTGTCTGCCTTACTAGGTAGTGCATTGTGCGAGTGGTGGTGAAACTAGGAGGTGGGTACACAAACTTGAGGTGTTGCCCCACACTTGAGGACCCAGTTCATGGAAGGGGGAGGTGTTGTGCATGACTTAGGTAGATAGATCTATCACAATGTCTTGCCCTTGATGTGCGCCAAGTGTGTGGAGTGGGGAGGGACTAGGGATTTAATGGTCCCTAGATGTAGTGTCCTTCACACTCATCCATACAAATGAGAATGTTTTGTTTTTCTTTTCTTTACTATTATTATTCTTTTTTATCTTCCCTCTCTCTCTCTCTCTCTTTCTCTTTTGAATATAAATATAAATTACAAGGGATGATACTAAGTTGCATCTCATTCTCCTATAGGGGAAAAGCTGGGTGGAGGTTTAGGTGGCCTACATAGGAAGGACTAGCTTAGCATATAGCCTTTTAAGTTCACCCTCACATTCAAAGGTATAGTGGAGAAAAGTGGATGGTTACACCTCGTAAACCGACTATCATTCATATCCTCTAGGAGATTCATACAAAAGGTTGGCAATAGGGTAGCTCTCATCTTGAGTCTAGTCATAGCATAACTATCTATACCCACATTTATATCAAAAAAGGGGGGTGGTTATTACTCTTCCTTTTCTATGGGCTTTTGCTTAAGAAGTATTCTTAGGACACATAGATAGTTACAAGTGGTGATAAATGTTGGATCTAGATATGAAGAAAACTCCTTGAGGAAGTGTATAATAGATGGGCGAAGATTATTTTCAGTGTAAATTTGAGAGAAATTGTACCTTCCATGCACTTCGGATCAAAATCTACTCCATATCTCATTGGGTAGGACATGTAGGTAGGATTATCCCTTTCATATGGAAATGTATTGCAAAAATACATCCATGTATCTATACTACCATCCCTCATTTTTCTTCTCCACTTTAGCTAGGATTCGTAGCTCTTGATTGCTCTAGGCTCATCCATCACTTTATCCTCCCATTCCTTCTGCCACACCATAGGGTGCCTTATGCTTTCCTCTAGCCGCATAGCCACATTGAGATCTTAATCAACTCCTCGACCACCTTGGGTGATAGTACTTGATTAAGTGATTAGAGGTAGGAGGAGGTGGATTTGAATGGTTTGTAGTGGGTTTCATATTGGTCCCATAGGGACAATTCTCATGCCCAGTTGACTAGTAGGCATTCTTCATGTTGAGGGATAGGGACTTGAGGTAGCATTGAATGAGGCTTGACACTAAGCTTCCTTTGTGATACGTCTCTGCCAATTCACACCTTTTATGCCTCGATTCCACAGTTCTCTATAGGACATTGGGCTATTTGTCATGTACTTCTATTTGAACTTTTGCTTGTGTGGGTGGGCTTGGTATAGTAGGCTATTCTTCCTCATCATTCTCATACTCAAAATTAGGTTGTTCGTCAAGATTTGGCTCTACTACATGCTCCTCATGAATCGAGCCCTTGTACTTGCTACTCTTGTTCCCCAAATCCCAGTAGAACAAGGTCTTGCCTAGAAAACCCTACCTTGATCAAATGTTTCCCTTGCTCTTCCATCCTTAGGCCGGTGCTAGCTCTAGGTGTCTTTTCTTGGAGGCCATATCTTAATGCTCTCCTTGCGAGTTCTAATTTTATTTTGAGCCCTTCCATCGTGTCTTCTTCTTCCACTTGAGTGACATGCAAAGTTGTGTTCAAGAAAGCCTCCTTCTATGCCAGCACCTCCATCTCTATTGCTTTCACTTTTTCTTTATGCATTTGCTTTCTGATAGCACGAGGTCCTCTGCTAAATCCCTAATTCTAGCATTATTCCTTTCCACCCATCATTCAGCTCTCTCATTTATTTGTTTGAGGCTTTGGTTTTGCTCTTGTGATAGGGTGATTACAAGCTGCTCTTGCTCTTTGCATATCACAAGTATCTTTTCTTTGTCTTGGCCCTAGCATTTCACTCGATTCTAGGATACCCTAATCATGGAGTGCTTCTTGGAGTTGATTATGCAACTTTGCGATCTTCCTCATGACCTCTTCATCTTTTTGCATCTTTGTGGCATGTAGCTCTTGTCTCAACTCCTCCCTCTGCAACTTCAACTCCTTGTTTCCTAACTCTAGACATTTGTTTTCCTTGGAGTTTAGGGTACATAGTTGCTCTAAAGCCATGCAGCTTTCTCTTTCTTCTTTGTATAGGTCCTACAAATTTTCTTCACCCTATCTTGCCTTCAAGTCCTCTTTCAACACCATCACTTCCATGGTGTATATTATCATTTGCTTTGTTTTTCCTAGTCTTCAAAAGACTACAAAAGCATCCTTTTCTACTTCTAGCTCAACAAGCGTAGCTTTTCTCTCGTCATTCATTATCTCACACTAGCTTTGGAGCTCATTCAATAGCTCATCATACTCCTTTGTGTTGCGTACTACCGATGGTAGCGAAGTGGTTGATACCTCAAGGTGTGACACCTTAGGACCTTGGTAGGATTTTTCATCAGTTGCTCTACTGATCTCTTGGCTCCTATCATTGGGGTCCCCTTCTGATGCTATTGGTGTCAGCTTATGCACTTTGCCTAGTAGGTATTGCACCCATGCCATCACGTTACTCTCATTGACCACTACTTATGTGGCTCCTTGTATTGGGGTGGTTGTGGTAGCTATGACTGATGGTATTGCATGCATGCGGGCCTTTTCCTTACCTTCTACCATTGGTCTTTGTTCAACCTCCTCTACGGCAGCACTTGTGCTAGGCACATCTTCACATTGTCAAAGGGTTTTCTGTATGGCATAAAACATGGAGTTTTAATGTTTGAAAAACAAATTCATTAGGATCCACATAAGAAACTTTCATACATAATTCAGTCATTATTCCTTTATATTTGTCTTAGATGTCATTTAATCTCATAAGTTCCTTTGTAACTTGACATGCAATTTTCAGTTTGTATCAAGAAAAATGGCAATGATAGTGTATATGAGGACCTTCAACCTGATCAACAGGTGGTAATTGATAGTTTACAGGTTATGTCACATTGGTTTATGAAGTTCATTAGCTTGGAAGATCCAACTTTTGTCAAGAGCACTCCAAAGTTGACTAGGTCCACAAGTGACATGGAGTAATAGTTGCAAAGGACTTATATGACTTGTATATGATCTATATGAACTCTTTTTTGTGTGGAAGAAGGAGAGGAGTCCAGCTCGCATTTTGCGATGCATTTTTCGGCTTGCACACCTGTGGAAGATGGAGGGAGAGTTGAAGACTATGGTGAATGCTCCAAAGCATGCGAACACAAAGAAAACTGAAGATCAAGAGAATATACAAACAAAGAAGGTAAGATTCCTTTTGCCCCATCCACTACTCCCATACCCATGCTCTTCATGCAGAAAATTAGGCTGAAAATCAGTCCATAGAGGTATGCACATTGGATATTTATGACATAATTCAGGAATTTGCTGATCATGAAGCTTTTGGACAGCCAAACAGGGATGAGGCAAGAGTAGAAACAAAGTACAAGATAGTTGACAAGAAGCTCAAGATGATGGCAACTCCACTACCTCCTGAAAGTGAGGGACTGGCTGAAAAGGCATCCAAACAGCCAAGTCTTTGTGACCCCAAAGATATTGTTCACCCATTTACAGCTGAAAGCTTACGGGAGCTAAAAATTGGTGAAGATTCTTTTCTCTTGCCAGCAGCTGAAAAGCGATCTTTTATGCAAGTATTGAAGAAACATGGAAAAGATTTTTCATTTCAACCTCATGAAATTGGCTGTGTGGATCCAAGTGTTGTTGCACCAATGGTGATTTTCACAGTCCCGCACATCCCTTCGAATCTTAAACCAATTCTGGTACCAAGGGCTCATTTGCCTAAGTTACTGGAGCTTTTAATGAAAAGATAAAGATGCGAATATTGGAGCCATCTTTAGCTTCGTATTCTAACTGATGGTTTACCGTGCCTAAGAAGAATGGATCTTTGCGATTCATTCAAGATTTACCGCATTCAATAAAGTCACTATTAGAAATGTTGGTTCGGGTCCAATTGTTGATGAATTTGCTGAGGCTTTTGCAGGTAGAGAAAAATATTCCATGGTTGATTTATATTCAGGCTATGAACAATTTTAGCTTGCTTTGGAAAGCCAAGACATTACCACCATGAAGATGCCTCTTGGTTTAGTCCACATGTGTACTCTACCCCAAGGAGCTACAAATTCAGTGGCTCACATGATGAATGCCATGCACAAAGTATTGAGAGATTATATTTCCCAACTTACTCTTCCTTTCCTTGATGATGTACCGATCAAGGAATGTGAAATTCATGAGAAGAATGAAGAGCTCAATGAGCTTGGATGCCACAAGTTTGTTTCCGATCATATTAACGATTGTGCTCAAATCTTGTCTAAACTGGAAGAAGTCCATCTTACTCTTTCAGGAGCTAAATCTGTTTTTGGAGTTGAAGTTATTGTGGTTGGGCATATGTGTGGCCCATATGGCCGAAAGCCTCCTCCAATCAAGATTGATGCCATCAACAAAATGCAAGAAATATGCACAAATGTTTCGGAGGTGAGAAGATTTCTTGGAGCATGTGTTTTCTATCTTATTTGTATCCCACACTTCGCTCATGTTGCTGAAAATCTTTACCAACTGTTAAGAAAAGGCCAAAGGTTTATGTGGGAAAAAGAGCATACTCATGTTGTTTGAAAATTGAAGAAATTGTTGATTTCAGCCCCCACCTTGAAGAGGGTTGATTACTCTAATGGACAGCCTATCATACTCATGGTAGACACAAGTCCTATTGGGATAGGATGGGTTGTGGTCAAGATGATCTTGAGGGCAACAGGTATGCAATCCGCTTTGGAGCGAAGGTTCTTAATGAACGTTAAAGAAGGTATGCTCAAATTAAAAGAGAACTTTGGGGAGTTGTAACTGCATTGAAGTGTGATCGGGAGTACTTCATGGGTGCACATGTAGTAGTTGAAACATATTGTCTTCCACTCTTGGGCATGATTACCAACTGTTCCACTCTCGACATAGCTATGCTAAGATGGATAGCCTATATTAAATCCTTAAATCCTGATTTGAAACATATTGCAGGAAGAGATAATCTAGTTGCTGACATGCTTTCGCGTGCCAGATATGAAGATGAAGAAGACATGATGGATGAGGAAGTAACAAAGTCTATATTTTCTCAAAATGATGCTATAATTGCAAGTTCAAATCAGAAAACAGCAAATACAACTGTTCTTAATGATGGTACAACTGTCATAAATGTAGATACATCATTAATTACAGTAAGTACGGGAGGCACTGCTGTTGTAACAAAATTTACAGTAACAAAAAATGAAGAAACAACCATGGAAAGACGGTGGGCAGCTGAAAGACAACATGATCAATGCTTTGTTTTAGTTTGTTCTCATTGTATGGAAGAATATTATGCAGATGATTGGCTGAAAATTGGCCAATACTTGAGCAGTATGGCAAAGAAGGAAGATTGGACTGATGAAGAGTTTAAGAGAATCAAGAGAAAGGCTTATCGCTTCTTTCTCAAAGACGGCTACCTTTGGAGGCATGCGAAGAAGAAAGGAGGAGTGCATGTTCATGTCGTAGGAGACAAGAAGACTCAAATACAGGTCATGCAAGAATTTCATGAAAGCCTATTGGCTAGCCATAGAGGCATATAGGGCACTTTTGCCAAAATAAAAGAGAAAATTTGGTGGCAAAACATGTATAAAGACATTGAGCATTTTGTTGAGCCTTGTCATGTTTGTCAAATGTACTCTATGGTTAAGCATAGAGATGGGCTTCAGCCTACCTTTCCTTTATCCATTCATTACAGATGGGTTATTGATTTAGTAACCATGCCTACAGGAATTTGGAACATGAGATATCTAATGCTTGCTAGAGAAGATCTCACAAATCAGGTGGAAGGTAAAGCCTTGACAACAAAGACCACTCAAGCTATTTGTAGATTTTTACTTGAAGAAGCATTTTGCAGGTATGGCTGTGTTGCCAAAGTAACTGCTGATAGAGGAGAATTGGATGCCGATGAGGCTCGCCATTTCTTTGCTCAATTGGGAATCAAGCTATCTCTTACATCAGCCTACAATCCTAAAGGCAATGGTAAGAGTGAAAGAGGTCATCAACCGATTCTTAAAGCTTTGGCAAAGTATTGTAGAGGGAAGATGAGAGAATGGCCCAAAATGCTTCCATTCGCATTATGGGCTGATAGAACTACCCATAGTGCAGTGACAGGTTCTATGTCGGCTAAACTAATGTATGGGCAGCCACCTATTATGCCTATTCAGGAGTCTATTATCACATGGAGTATCTTGCCTTGGGATGAAGGCATAAATAGAGAAGAGCTGCTGATTTTGCGCACAAGGTAGCTTGAAAGAAGGCTAGAGGATGTCAAGACAACCATTGATTAAAGGCTAAAGGTAGCAAGGTTGAAGAATAAGAAGAGGTTTGACAAGTGTCATCGACTCCATCCAAGAGCTATCCAAGAGAATGATTGGGTACTTGTCTATGACAGTAGCCTAGAAAATCAGTATAGTGCTCATAGGAAGCTAGCCAAGGTTTGGACCATATATGGTGAAGGTAGTACATGATAATGCTACTTACACTTTGGCTGAAATGGATGGGACCATGATCAAGATACCAATAGCCGGAAAATGTCTCAAGCTCTTCAAACGAAGAGAGTCTTCTACTTATGAGCTTGATGACTTGGATGTGAGCCATCTACTTGAAGACAAGGAAGAAGAAGAAGAATTAGAGGATGAAGATGAAGATATGTCAAAAGAAGAGCCTCCTTAACCTGCAAATTCATGAAGTGGCACATATCGAAGGATGTGCAGGTTAGGAGGGGGTGAATGTCAAAGGGTTTTCTATTCATGGCATAAAACATGGAGTTCTTATGTTTGTATAAGAACTTCATTAGGATCCACATAAGAAACTTTCATACATAATTCAGTCATTATTCCCTTACATTTGTCTTAGATGTCATTTAATATCATGAGTTCCTTGGTAACTTGACATGCAATTTTCAGTTTGTATCAAGAAAAATGGCAATGATAATGTATATGAGGACCTTCAACTTGATCAACATGTGGCAATTGATAGTTTACAGGTTATGTCACATTGGTTTATGAAGCTCATTAGCTTGGAAGATCCAACTTTTGTCAAGAGCACTCCAAAGTTGACTAGGTCCACAAGTGGCATGGAGTAATAGTTGCAAAGGACTTATATGACTTGTATATGATCTATATGAGCTCTTTTTTGTGTGGAAGAAGGAGAGGAGTCCAGCTCACATTTTGCGGTGCATTTTTCGGCCGGCACACCTGTGGAAGATGGAGGGAGAGTTGAAGACTATGGTGGATGCTCCAAAGCATGTGAACACAAAGAAAACTGAAGATCAAGAGAAGATACAAACAAAGAAGGTAAGAGTCCTTTTGCCCCATCCATTTGGTAACATGAAAATGAGTTGTATGATAGTCCATGAAAGGGAAAAACAGAGATAAAGTATTCAGCCTGCTCTTATGAGCTTCTTCTTCCATTCTCTTACCATATTCGTGTACCATTGAAGCCCTTCTTGTGCCCAAGTACTTGAGTGACTTTGGGGCAAGTCAAGAGGTGATTTTTGCCAATGTATGGGCTGAATAGACTCTCCCAAAACTGTCATAAACAGGGCAGCCATTAAAACTCGTTCATTTGAAGGGGTTTCTTAAAATCTAATCACTTCCTTGTGTAGACAATGCTCCCGAAACAATAGAGCATTGGTTGAGATTGTAATGAGAGACTTTCCCATGAGTTTGTATATATTTTTTAGTCAAGTTTGAGGGCTGGAAATTACTATTTTAATGCAGGGCTGAAGTAAATTTGTGGTTCTATTGATGCATTTTTATCATCCTTTCGACTCTGTTAGTTGTAATGAGTTCTATCTCTCTATACCTTGTATCTTGAAGTCTCAATACATGTATCTTCATGAAATGGAGGGCATTAGAGCTTGAATATGTTGTAGGAAATCGAACAAAATATGATATAGATCTATGCATAAACCTCATGGTTATTGATGTAATTAGATCCAAATTTATTTTGGTAAACTTGTATGACACAGCTATGTAAGATATTCGTTACTCTCTATCTCATCTACTCTCTCCATAACTCGAGAATCCATCAAACCCCAATCTTTTTCCTCTCTCCCCTTTGAATCTCTCACTCCTCTTCTTCTCTAAAACTCGGTGGTAGACCTTCGAACCCCAACACAACGACAACGTGTCGGGCTCATCATGGCTAGTTCTTGGGATTGAGAGGTTTGTTCTACAAATCTCTTGATGTTAGTGGTCACATGCTCCTCCTCTTGTCTCTTTTTACATTTCTCTTTGATTTTTCTTGACTCTTTTTCAACCCTTTACAAATCTATGCTTTCTTTATTGGTGGATTTGGTCTTCTTGATGGGAATCCTCAATATAATTCTTTGCCTCTCTCTGTAGATGGATGGTGTTAAGCCTTGATCCCCTTGCTCGCTAACCATTTCTCACTTGATGTTTGTTGTTGTTGAGTTTGGTAGTTGGCTTTTTTATTTTTAGCCACTTATTTTGCTTCTTCCTGATACTATCAAACTTTGTTAGTTTCCTCTTCCCCAAGGTTCCATGTGGAGTAAGAGATGGGAGGGCTCACTAGAATGATTAAATGATAGTCATGGATTGGCAATTATTATGGTATTTCCTCACCTTTCTCTTCTTTGACCATCTTTCCCACAACCTCTTGTATTAGGGTTATTAGCACTCCTTCGAAACCTATGTTCAATGCCTTGAATTTGCTTTTTGACTTAGTCTTATTCACTATGGATTCTTTGACCATGGCTAATTTAATGATGCTAGTACCACTATTAACTCTTGGATTTCCATTCAGACATATGATTTTAGATTTAATTCATATAGTGCCTTAGCTATAATGCTCTTGAGCAGTGGTACCCCTATTGTAATCATGAGTGCATTGCACCTTTGGCTCGAAAAGAGCGTATGCACCATCCTTACTTGCAATTTGACAATGGGCTTGGGGATGTCTACTAAGTTGATTTCATCATTCGTGTACACTTGTTGCTTATTCATCCCTAGCATGCCATAACATCTCTCTTTGGTCTCTTTTCTGACTTTTTTACTAACCGTAGAGCTCTATCAACCAACTCCAAGCTAAGCACAACCTTCACACTCTTGGTCACATCCCCTTGTTTGACCATCATTGTTCCACTATTCTTCCTGGAATCAAAGGATCTAGGAAATTCTATGCACCTATTGTGATCTATTTCCTAGCCAACCTTCTTGAGGTACTTGGCTAGATTGCATTGCTCAACAATGTGCCTCTTGCTAGGTCCTCATCAATTGCCACAAGTTCTTCTAGGTTGCATCTGCTTTGGTATCATAGTTGGTTGAAAACTTGCATCTCCGTGGTTAAGTGATATTTGTTCCATTCTTCATTGGTAAACAAGATCCCTACCATTTGGATTCCTATCATAACACAACAACTCACAATGAGTTCTCTTTAAGGGATAATTTTTTCTTAACAAGCGAAGCGGTTAGAAGGAAATATTATCAAATAGTGAAATGTATAAGCTAAGGAATGAAATTGTTTTATATCAATTAATCCATACATTCCTTGCAAGAATTCATGACAAATTTTTCACTCATGAAAATTCAATTCATCCTTCTCTTTGGAGTTCAATCATATTTCGACTCATATTCACTTTTCACATTAGTCTACTTTTTATCTTACTTCCTCCCCTCTTGGAGTGATGAGAATCCTTCCTAGGATTGGAGAATGGAAGGTAAGGCATTTGGTATGTTCTTGGTGTACTCTAGTGTTTCAAGAGCCAATCGTAGAAGTTTGGGTTATACTTCAATGTAGCATGATAGTCCATGTATTATGGGTGAATACCCACATATGTGATATAGGTCAAGACATCAGTTAAGAGATCACATGAGTTCTTTTGGCTTTCCCATGAATTTCTTCTTCTATTGGGATTCTATCTAAGTATGGATTCAACATGACATTGTCTTCTTATGGTTTCTTTTGTGTCATGGCTAGTACTCTAAATGATGTTAGGGCTACGTAAGTGGGATCATATTCAAAAGTCTTGATGGCATGTATTTGCTCTTCATTGATCATGATTTGAGAACCCTCTTGTTCCCATTGGATACAGAGACAACTCATCAAGTTCATTGGATGACAATGGAACTCTACTTTTCTTGAAGGACATGATTAACTATTGGTTCAAGGATTTTTCAATGGGAGATTTTAGTGGCAATAAACTCTTCTACAATCGTGGGAGTTTTTGTGAATATGAATTCAAAATCCTCCCAAGAATAAGCCAAAGAGCGTACATCATTTGCTAATGTTTGTCACGCATACCTAGGTCTAAGCATTCATAGATTCTAGAAAAAAGTTTGAAAGTTGAGTCCAATCATTTGATACATGTCATTAAGTCATCTCCCATATTCATGGCCATATCAAATGTCAATTGAGAATGGATTGGCATTAATAAGATGGTTTAAGTCCTATGGGTGGTTCAATTAGATTGCTTAGCTATGGTTTCCTCTTCTATGAGGTGGTCATTGGAGTGTTGGTTATCTATCAACTATGTTGATTGAGCTTGTGGTTCAAGGGATGTGTAGTTCTCTATTTGTGTAGTGGGTGATGCATTGGAGATATTAGGGTAGCAAGGCCTAACAGTAGTGGGCTTGAATTTTGGATGATAGACCCATTGAGTGTTTAGGGGTTGAGCATCTTTTTTCTTGCTTTAGTTTTTAACCTCTTGCTCACTCACGAGTATGTGTGTATTGGTTGTGAGATTTTCTTTGATGGGCAAGTGTGCCATTTGTGGATCTAGGCAACCACACCAGGATGTTGCCATCATAGAAGCCTTGGGTGTGCAATAGGGATTTTGGCATATATTGTAGTTTGGTTCTTTGCTATTCATGTAACATCAAATTTTTCTTTTAAGTGTGTTGTATGGGACATGAGATCTATGAGATTTTGTGGATGTGCCCTTGGTAGCCTATGATTTACATTTGGGAATCCACTTGGTTATTTGGATTGTAGATTTAACTAGGACTTTTAAGTGTTACGAGTATTTCACACTAGATGTATGTGCAAGTTTACTATCCCCTCCTTAGGGTTGGCACTCGTTTTAACTACCACTGGTGCTATGGGCTTTGGAAAAGCCATGATACCCTTACTGAAAAGCGTAACTATCCAAACATTGTCTATGGCAAGGTGGATGCATAGAGAGTCATAGTCAACCTTGCAGTGAGTGTGTTTCTTGAAAGAAAGACCCAAAATGGACTCCTTGCCAATGTATTTTTTGTTAGGTAGTACATAAAAGATGATTGAGAGGCTCTTAGTCTCGATAGATATCATTACCTTGCACTTCCCTAGTAGTCAATAGGAATGCCTCCAAAGGGACTAAGCTTGAAATTAGTCAGTTGCACTTGGGGCTAACCAATGAGGGTCCAACGATCATACATGAGGATGTTGTTGTTAGCTACCTCAAAGATTGATGCCTCAAAGATATGTGCCTCTTGGGCATTTACTATTATGTGTAGGTAGGCTAGTGCTATTGTTTCTTCATGCTCATCCTCAATGATTGTGATAGTTGCCACTCTAATGTTTATGAGTGATATTATCCTTGGAGGTTGGTATAGTGGGTGTGATGGAGCATAGTACTTCTTGATGTGACTTCCATTGAAAAAGCCTATACCCTCTCTTTCTAGGGTTTCAAGCTCCACATTGCCAGTTCTACTAATGTTATAGACTTTCAAAGGTTCCAACCCCTTAAACTTCATCTTTTGTTTGTGACCCCTTATAGAGTACAATAACACCCAGTCACCTTGTTCAAAATTTCATTGTTTGATATGCTTGTCAAACCAACTCTTGCATCATACCTTCTCACATATTAGGGTATGGGTTGCAATGAGCTAGATTTTAGATAGGCACTCTAGTTCTACAAGGCAATTTGTCCATGCTTCCTTGCCATCCCATCTCTCTTGGATTTCTATTCTCAATCTTGGGATGAAGAACTCTACTGGTATGATTTTTTTAGCTCTATAGGTCAGCTTGAATGGTATCTATCCTATGACCATTTTATAGGCTATTCTATAATCCTATAAGGGTGCCATTAGCTTGTTGTCCTAGTCACTACATGAGGTCATGACCATTTTGGTTAGGACAGTCACTAGGATTTTGTTTGTGGCTTCAACTCGACCATTTTCTTGAGAATAATATGGTGAGAATTTTTTATGGATTATCAAGAAGGTGGACAACAAGTGGGCAATCACTTCATTGATCAAGTGTGTGCCTTGATCACTAACTAATTCTATGGGACATTTGAACCCTAAGATCACTTTCACCCAAAGAAATTTGGCAATGGTCGTAGCATCATTTTTTCGAGTTGCATGAGCTTTAGCCTACTTGGTGAGATAGTTTGTGGCTCTGATTATGTACCTTGCTTGTGAGTATTATGCTACAGGGCTGATTGGACCAATGAGATCAATTCCCCATTTTTCAAATGGTTGGCATGCTATCACTAGGGTCAACTTCATCTTATCCTTACAGATACAGACTTTGGCTTGTTGACACTCATCACAATGCTCCATAAACTTAGCTACATCATGAAATAGTGTAGCCACCAGAATTGAGATTAGAGCACCTTACATAATGTAGTGTCTCCATTGAAGTGTCCTCCATCAATTCCACCATGAGCATCTACAAGCATATCATGCATCTCATACTCATAGACACATCTCCTCAACAGTCCCTCCTATCCGAATTGGTAGAGTTGGTCGACAATAATCAATTGATAGGGTTAAATCCTTAGAATGAGACATCTTAGCCTAGCCTTCTTAATTGGACATTCAAGTAATCTGTGTTCTAGGATGTGGACTATGAAATTTCCCAACAAGGTGTAAGATCTACTCCTAAAAAATATCTTTTGGATATTCTAAACATGTGTGATGGAACCTAGAACGGGCCGGCACTGGCTCGTGCACTAGCCGGACCTCTATCTCACACGCTCAACAACCCCACGGCCTCGCGGCCAGGAGCGTTGATGACACATACATTGCCTTCCTAAATGTCTTGCGTTTGTATTACGTCGTTTGTAGTCCACTCTTCTCTCACCCACTACTCCTCAGAGGGAGTCCCTTACACATTGCCAAATGGCACGAAGCACAGACATAGGGGGTCCTCCAATGGCTGAATGCCGCCACCCCTCTGCAACTCTCCTACACCTTGGGGATTGGCCCCTCGATGCGTCGCTCAACATATAAACATTTCGCACAAAATCCACTCAAGGTACCATTTAATCGTATACAGGAATGTATCATTGTCCTTACTTCTCTTTTCCCTAGACCCCAAGACTAGCCTATGGCTTAGGGTGTCCTGTCTCTCACTCAACGTAGGTCAAGGTCCTAATGAAAACAATTGCTGTGCATCCAGGATTTCTGATACCTTTAAATATTTCCATGATTTATGCATAGTGTGGATGCTAAGTGCTCAAACAATTATGAAATCAATATTGTGCACATGTGAAAAACATCCTTTCAATTATTTTTGACTATCGTTCTTATGCGGCGTTGCACGAACCTAGCACCGAGGAAACCCTCGTGCTTTCTAGGCTCTTATTTTATAATTATTCACCGACCTATATGGCATGCAAACAAAACAGCAATCTTTTCATCATTTGACTCCACATTTAGACACATTCTAACCATTCTACCCTCCCATCGATCAAATGCTGCATTGTGGTATAGATTTATAGGGCATTTTGCCATCATTTTATGTGTAAAGAGCGGGAAAAACACACTAGAACAAGAAGGTGGGGATGAACTAAGGCAAATCCTCATGCTTCAGTCCCCACAAACATTCACAAACATTATTCTTAATTTTCATTAATTTTTCGCACCCAAAATGCATTTTTCCCCTATTTTTAGTGATTTTTCTCTATTTTCCTTGTATTTTTCCTTATTTTTTGCACTATTTTATTACTAAAAATTCAAAATAGGTTATGGGCTGTGGCCCTTAGTTCCTTCTTGCAGCAAAAATGAAATTTTAGTTGGTGTTCCTATTCATTCTTCCATTTTTATGTCCAAAAACATCATTTTCCCTTGATTTTCCATATTTTACGTGTTTTAGTGTATTATTTTGAGTCACAAGATGCATATTTTTCTGATTTTTTGATTATTATCAACAAGTACTCATGGAAAACAGCAACATAAACAATTTTTAGCCCACATGAACAACATTTTATCAATCAAAAGCCATGAAATCTCAAATTTCCTTTGAAAAATTTGAATTACCGCTTATTTGCGTGTTTCGGGTTTCATGTCCATGGCTGCAAATCTGAAAATCAGCAGCACTTCATACTCATGACGATCGCAAATCACCATTTCCAGCCCATGGAGCAATCCGATTGCCTCCATCATTCTTTCTTCTTCCTTCCTCTTCCCACATGAACTCCCTCTTAGAGGAGAGAGAGGGAGGAGAGAGAAAGAATGATTTTCTCTCTCCCTCTATAGGCTACCATTGAATGTGTAAACCGGAGCGATACGGAGCGGAGATCGAGTGTAGTGGCCTGGAGTGCTTGGCTTTATGGCTTGCTTGCAAGCTTTCACATCGATTTGTGGGGGGGGGGGGGGGGGGGGGCGCTGTTTTTTCGGCGGCCTGCAACAGCCGCCGCCCCTCCTCCATCACGATTTTTCAAGGGGGGGTGCCCCTTCACAAAGGCACCCCCTCATTTCTTAATTTTTTGGGCATCTCCCAATTCTTGACCGGCCGTTTGGCCTTTTCCTCGCCTCTTGCGCATACGATGTCCAAATCGCAGTCTGAAAATTTCTGTGAGCTCGTCTCGGCATTCCGCACTGACTGATAGCTCCACTGACCACCACAGGCGCATGGAAAAATTACTAAAAATCAGCAAGTGTTTCCCAGGCGTCCTTAGAGCACTTTGACACTTAAAATCGTCCTAGGTCGAGCCGCCGCCTTTGACATTGAATATTTTTCCCTTGATATTCATAATTTTTACCTATTTTAAAGCAATTTTCGGCACCAAAATTCCACTCTCATTGGCGACCACGGGATAGGGCGACTCAGCTCGTCGAATCCACGAACATATCTGCACATAAACAACCAAAGAAGCATCAAACTGATACAAAATAGATATATAATAGAACTCAGCACAATGCTCCCCCTACCCCTGGACAGAACCAAGGCATGACATCCACAAGGAGTAGGTTTAGCATCATCTAATAGAAGATCCAAAGTGAGTCACTAACCAGCTGCTCCAACACAGCCAAACTAAAAAACCTATCAAAGAGGTTGCCCTAAATGGTAGTCTGAACTACTTACCAACTAAGGACAACACAACTAGGAGCTCCTACAAGGCAAGGACTCCTATAGCCTGATCAAGGAGTATTTTCTTTCGGTACATTTCTTCTTTTAGGGTTTTTATTTTATCAACATACTTGGGCATGTAAAAAGAAGGCAGCTGAGTGCAGTGACCCAAGGAGAATAGGGCATCGGCCTCAGGACCTGTCTCGGCACCCAAGAACCTACCAAGCCCTCGCAAGGCGACACTTAATCCTTTTCTAACGCTCACTTTTATTTTCACTCCAACCTTCCTTGTTTTGTCTTTTTTTTTTCCAGCAAGAAGCCACCCCTAGGAAGACAAGGTATCGGCCCCGGGTCTGACTCGTCCCCAGGAACCTACCAGGCCTTCGCAAGGCAATGATCAACTGCTTATACATTTTTATTTATTTTCTTTTCTTTAATAGGGGTTAGAACCCCTTTTTACACACCTTCGTATTTATATTCATCTTTTGGGATGTTCAGGGTTTCTTAGCATTATCATTATTATCTTCTGGCAGGCTTCTCTAACTGCCTCACTACTAACAAGAACTCCTAGAATGGCTGCCTAGCAAGCTAGCAGAACAGGGCCACTAGGACTTCCTTCTAAAATAGGCCTTTCGATGCCTGACAATGCCTTTACATGAGGCAATGACTATTCCGACCTCCCTCAAACATACTTAGCCTAAACTTGGGACTTCATGCCTTGGTTGCCAGTCCCCAACAAAAATGTATCCCCTTGACAAGTACAAATACACATATAACAAGAAAGAAAGGTACTCGTAAAGGAGAGGTATCACCTGGATTGGCCACAAGAAGCTTACATTGCAGCAAAGGCTCCTCCAGGCTCCACCAAATTCCACGAAGCACAAAACCTGTCTGGCACAACACTTAAAACAAAAACCCGATTAAACACACCCGCACTAGACAGGGAAATGGCCCTCTTGGCCTAAGGAAATAAACCACTTCACTACAAAACTGAATCGGCCCTCTTGGCCTAATGAAATAAAACATGACTACGCATAACATCCTCCTGGAAATAACTATGATAGACATCAAAGCATACCATTCCCAGGGGAACAGGGCTTGTAGCCCTAAACTAGCTGCATTAAATTATGACCCATCCCTCCTGCGTATATTGCAAGAGGTGTTCGCATCACATGTCATCTAATCAGTCTGTGGGTCCAAGATAATAAAGGCAGATGAGTCTCGCCTACCCTCTGCATCACCCAGATCAACCATCGTCTGCCAAAGAGGGCATGTTCAGAAAGCATACCCCACAAACGACCAGGTCCTGTCTCGTCATCAATAGATATATCGGGACAAGGGTCACAATTAAAGAAGAGGTCTTCTTCATACGCAAAATTAGCCAATGAATCGGAAAACTGATTCCAATTCCGTGGAATTAGCTGAAAAGACACTCTATCAAATTCATCTAGCAGGGCTATGGCAGTATGATGGTACATGCAAAGGATGGGGTTTCGTACCAACTGAGAGTCCCCTTTCACCAATAACTGGCGGATACCACCATTCTTTGCAATATTCAAACCCATAATCAGGGCTTTGTATTCTGCCATATTATTGGTAAAATTCACCCCGAGATAAGCAGCTAACTTCATGACAATGCGTCGTCGGGGGTCTCAGAAGACAACTCCTATACTTCCTTTTTCGCATGCACCCCTGGACGCCCCATCGAAATACAAGGTGTACGTCCATAAAGGGTTTACATATCCCGCCATTTGGAACTCTACTCGTAATTATGGTAATCGAAATTCAACATTTTCAACGGGTGGACTGTAGGCTCCATCTCTCCATCCTCATTGAATTCAACAGGGATGCTCGTCAAAATTTGTAGGCAGTGATGGTAGAAGACCTTGATCTTGTTAGATATGAT
The DNA here is from genome assembly GCF_053477565.2 of Lygodium microphyllum. NCBI lineage: Eukaryota > Viridiplantae > Streptophyta > Polypodiopsida > Schizaeales > Lygodiaceae > Lygodium > Lygodium microphyllum. Next base: position 35,727,159 of record NC_141163.1, on the reverse strand, counting down.
CAATGCCCCACCCTCATTAGGTACTACCAATGATCCATGGTGCTCAAAGTTGTAAGGCCCCCATTATGAGGAGAAGCCAAGTGTGAGCCCGGACATTGGTGGAGTCCTGACTTGTATATCAGATGAGGTCTATGTGACCGGATGGCAAAAAGGTGACCATTGTGGGTCTAATCTTTGGGTTAGACAGAGTGGTTAAGCTGGTAGCAACTCGAGGCACATTGCATTGAGTTACGTAGTAAGGGAGTTAAAAGGGGCCCCTATTGTCACCGGCCCGATGGTAAAGGGAATATTCCCTGGAATATTCCCTGACCGACTAGTGGAGGCTCATATGGTAGGTCGGTCAGCAGGCCGACCTAACGACCTTCGCGGGCTATAAAAGCTAAACCCCTTCACAGCCATCTTACACTCATCTTTCACCCAGTCAGAGTTGTTGTTCCAGCTAGCCTTAAGCTCTTCACCTATCTTCTGTCTAGATCGCCATCTAAGCTTCATTTAGTGGAAGCGCACGGGTGGACAGAGCCATCTTTGTATCAGTTGTTTGGAGTTAAAGAATTTTACTGATTCTCCTCTTATCTGTTGTGTACTCTCTATCTCTTTCTCAGATTCTGTTCGCTGCGCCGTGTAATATTTTATAGATCTCCCAAATAAATGTCCCGCCTTCTTGCTCAGTCACCTTATATCCTTTGCTCCACCAAATGAGCTTTCCCTGATGATACCTCTGTTCTAAATATGGGTGTTCTAAATAAGGGATCAAACGACCCATCAACCTCTATCACGATTTCCTTGCAGATATTTGATCGATCTCGCCTAAACCTGCAAGGCAGTCATAGTATTAGTGCAATCAGAAATAATAAGGTTTAATCTTATTAAGATTAACCTTATTTTTAAATTTTATCCCCTCAAGGTCGGCTAACAAGATTGTGGATTTATTCTTTCCTATTCTAACGATCCTATAGGGCCCGTCCCATTTGGGCTCTAGCTTACCTGGAAATAATTCACGTCGTGCATCATAATACAGAACAAGCTATCCTTTCTTGAAGGTGTATTTCTTGGCTTTGAGGTCGTGTAGCTGCTTCATTCGGCGCTTTGCCACTTCTTGGTGCAATAAGCTCTGCAGCTTAAGCTCATCTAAATGTACCAGTGTCATCAAGCGCTCAAAAAGTGCATCTTCATCACTCAAAGAATGATTGATGGCAAACTGAATAGTCGGCAACTCAATCTCTAAAGGCAAGACACACTCCTCCCCATATACTAACTTGAACGGGGTATGGCCCCAGTGGCTCGTTTGAAAGTCGTATTATAGGCCCACACTACCACGTATAACTTTTTATCCCAATCCCTTTTCTTTTCTGACACAATTTTGGACAGGATGCCCACAAGCTACTTGTTGGTGCTTTCAACTTGCCCATTGGCTTGCAGGTTATATGGGGTTGTCTTGTTATGCTTGATTTGCCACGTCTCTATCAAGCTTGATCACCTTATTCAAGAAATGGGTTCCGCGGTCCGACACTAATTCTTTCGGTGGACCAAAAAGGCATATTATCTGCTCTAAAAGGAAACTAGCAGTTTCTTTAGCATCATCTTTCCTTGTTGCACGTGCTTTTGACCACTTTGTGAAGTAGTCAGTTGCTACAATGATGTACCTCTTTTGCGTTGTCGTATTGCTGCGCATTCGAGGTGTGAAAACCACCTGAAAGTTGTGTGTGTGATTTGATACTTTGTACATACTTAGTTGTTGTGTTTACATTTATTTTCTGCGTATGAGTATAGTGGGGAGGAGTTGGAGGCATAGTGGTGAACATGATGAGATGCTTTCAGCCTATGTTGAGCAAGGTCAAGTGGAAAGCACAACTGATGCTGGTGAATGTGTTATACATATTCGTTTAGGACTTTGCCTTCTCCTTCTTCAGCTACATCAAAAATACCTAATGATACCAAGCCTCCACATCAAGGAGTTGGAAAGATTCAAGCCAATCAACAAGCGCAAGTTTCCTTATGAGGTGAATGAAATAGCGTGGAATACCACTGGAGAACTGTTCTTCCTCACAACTGGGAATGGAATGGTGGATATCTTGTCCTATCCATCTCTTTCTACATTACACACACTTGATGCTCACACAGCAGGTTGTTATTGTTTTGCCATTGATCCGACTGGGAGGTACTTTGCAGTGGGGAGTGCAGATGCTCTTGTGAGCCTCTGGGATCTTTCTGAGATGCTTTTTGTTCGTACTTTTACCAAGCTTGAAGCAAAGCAAACGATCTAGAGTTGAAGGGACATGCGACATGAAGATGAAAGATGCCGCTTTTCTGCGTGTGTATGAGAGGAAAGTGTGGCTAAAAAAGTGGGCTTTTTCTGGTTCACGGAAGAAAAAAAGTAGGGGAAAACACGCAGAAGCAAGGGGATGACGACAACAGGGAGAAGAGGGGAGGAGCACTATTCATCACCATAGTGGTTTCAGGAGCTGTCTCGCTTGTGACAGCCAGAAGTTGCAAAGCAGGGTTGATACGAATTGACCTTGCGTGCTTTGTTCGGGATGTGATGTTCCTGCTAGCATCATGTGAAGTCCTTGTGGTAGTCTTGCTGGATGGGAAAGTTTACTTATGGAAAGCCGTTGCATTTTTATCGGACACATTGAAGCTTTCCCCTACCGTGGCTGGTGTCTCTCTCCTGGCTATTAGGAATGGTGCACTAGACGTCTTCTCGAGTGTGGCAGCGTTCATCTCATCAGACAAATCAGGAGGCATCGGCTTTAGCTGTGTCTTAGGGGGAACTTGCTTGGTTCCTGTGGATAAGAGCAAGAGGATTGACTGTGGTCAAGCGAGGGAGGGCCTATGAATACTGGAAGCGATGCATAGATCAGCTTGCTGTTTGGTATGATTTCTCTAAACTGCAATGGAACTACAGGCCCTTCTTAACGGGGAGTATATTTGCGGGAATCAATCTGGATGGAGGACAGGAAATGGCACGAATTGAACAGAGGGAAGGAATGTTTCTCTGAATCGACGGGGACTAGGGAAGTTCGGCACACTCAACAACATTTGGGACCTTGAACAAGACTCTTGCTATATCTGTGAAGCTACTGCACAAAAAGAAAGGCACATATTCGATGATCCAGGATGGAAGAAGGCTGACAACGTGGAAGAAGAGGAATGGAAGGAAGCAGCCAGAAAGCCAAGCGGCCCAGCTCTAGAAGTATGACTGATGTAGATTTTGAAGAACTCCAGGGGTTTATGGACCTGGGTTTCAACTTTAGCCAAGACGATATCACTCCACGAATTGTCAGCATGTTTCCTGTATTGAGACATCAGCATGGAGAGGAGTAATTTCCAGTGGAAAGCTCAGATTTCACACTTTCAAGAACCAAAGCAGTTCGAACTGAGGCATGATTAATACAAAAGCTTAGTCGTCTCCATAGCTCCCCAGTCGCAGCCATCCACTTGGGTCGTCTCACCTTCACCATTTCTCAGGTCTTTCTCTCTAGGACCGCATTACTGCTGTCCAGGGCAAACAAGAAGTCTTACCCATTGCACATACTTTGATGTCTCTCTGCAAGTCAATTACGTGGAGCAGTCTCTCAACTCCATTTTCACTTACTTTCTACATACAGGATGGCTGATTTTGCACGGTTCACGCCTCAGCAGCTAAATAAACAGCTGAATTCGAACAGAATGCAATAAACAGATGGCACTCGCTTCTCTCTCTGGAGAAAGACACGCTATCATGCTTAGAGAGAGAGCACATTGATACAATTTGGAAGTGAGCATCCGACTCCTGGGAAGAAGGAAATAATCAGTCTGGAGAAAATTAGGACAAACATCTATGAGAGCATAACATCAGTAATTACAATAGGAACAGGGCAGATTGAAGACTAGCATTATATATAAAAATGGAAAATGTGAAGACTGTTTCTAACCATAAGCCATCTCAATATCAGCAAATAGCCATCATGATGGAACTTAAAGCAGAAAATTATTCACGTTCAACCTCTTTCTCATTCATCGATGAAGACCATACTCTTGGAAAATCTCTTTGAAGTGTATAGATGATCTATGTAATCCAGAGGCTACTCGGGTTTCTTCATCTTGAATCTTGAATCTCTTATTGATAGACATAAAACAGAGTCTTGACATTATTTTCTCATCTTGCTTATTCATCTGTTTGATCTTTTATTCTGAAATTTATCAAGGTCTTCTGAAGACGCGACATTGCTTTCAAAACCCTTCGACATCTTTGGTGAACTCGACGTGAAAGCGTCGCAGAAATTTCAGGATGGGAGATACTTCAGCCTCTATTTCAGCCTCTTCTACAATTCCAGCTGCGTCTACTTCAGCTCCATCAATGACTGTTGCGTCAAGTACTTCAACAGAGGATCTAAAGCAGATTTTACAGAATATGTCCATGTATATGCAGCTCCAAAATCAGCAGACACAATTGTATATGCAGCAACAGCAACAATTGCATCAACAGCAGTTGTCTCAGCAAAGGCAACTCTATTCGGAGCAGGAGAATGCAAACAACGCGACTAAGGCTATTGAAGCAGTTGAGAATGAGAAGAAGCTATTTGACGGGCGTAATGTTTCAGCATATTTGAAGACATATGAGATCAAGATGGGGTTTTTTGGAGTTCCAGCTGGACTTATGAGTAAGTACTTCCTTCGTCTTGTCACACCCACTTTGAGGGCAAAAGTGACTGATCTTTTTATTCAAAATACACATTGGCAAGATTTTAAGAAGGCCTTGAAAGAAGAATACTTCCTTGAGGACTTTGGTATGGCTACTTGGCGGTCATTCCGAGAGTGGGTCTACATGCCAAACAAAGGTCTAGCTGCTTCAGAGTTGATTCGAGAATTTGAAGAGAGGTATAGTCAGCTTGATGCCATTGAACAAAGAGCAATGGATGTTGAAAAAGTTGAGCTTTTCTTGCAAGCTGTAGATCCTGCTCTTCAAGAAGAATTGGGTGAGCTTCTTGAGGATCGCACGAAGCCTATGGGTCTTAAAACGGATTGGCAGGATGCTCAGGATGCAATCTCGACTTTGACCAAGAGGAGGATATGGAAGACTCGCCTACAGAATGGTTCCATGACACCTACACCATCATCAGCTCCTATGCCTACTTCTATCCCTGTTATTTCTTCTCCTCCTCAGTCAGTTTCTTGGCCTATTCCAGTGCCTACTGTTTCCACTCCACCTATTCCTCCTGTTCCACGACCGATGCCTACACCTTCTGCTCCAAAACCATCCGCTCCATCAGTGCCTACTTCTCTTGATGACATAATCAAAGGCATAATAGATTTGACACTGGAGTCAATCAAAGCGGAGTTGGTGGGAAAATTGAAAGAGCAGTTTGCTTGGACTGCGCCTACTACTTCTTCTAGTGCTCCTACTGCACCTAGGAGTACTCCTAGTGCACCTAGGAGAGATCAGAGATGTATTTGGTGTGATAGTACGGACCATCAGCATTGCAGGGATTGTGAATCTTTTCAGGATGCAAGGAGAAAGAATTTGGTATATTGGGGGCAAGATGTTAAGATTTGGTTGACTGAGACAGGAGCTCCACTTGCTACCAACTTTGGTAAAGGTGGAATGAAGAAGTTAGTGGATGATATGGCTGCGCGTACTTCTTATGTGACAGCTAGAGGTGATGCTTCTGCATATGGAGTCCAGATCAAGGGATCAGAGACTCAGTTAGCGCTATGGACTTATGCTATGGAGACTGCAAACAAGGGGAAAATTCAGCAAACTGTTTTGACTAGTGCAGGCTCTAGCATCAGATCAGAGACAGGTTGGGATTTGCCTGCTGACAGGTACTCTATTTATGCTTATTTGGCTAAGTCTCATGGAGCAGATGTACTTGTTGAGGAGAAGCGTAAGAGGGATGAAGAAAATCCAAGTGCAGCTAAGAAGACTAGAGGGGGTGAGTTTGTTACTCCACCTACTGCAAGACCGTCTTCAAGACCAGGGCCAGATCGACAGATGGAAGATGCTCAAAAGAGAGAAAAGAGGCAAGAGCCTAGAGAGAGAAAGCAGCCAGGGTTTAGATTGATGTCCGATATTGAGACATCTATAGACATGAAGAAAATCTTTAATGACAAGATACTTGGCAGTGAGGTGACTTTCACTATTTCTGAGATTTTGGGCATCTCGAAAAGAGAGTTTCAGGAGGTCCTGAAGAGGAAAAGATATGCATTGTCTACCACTGATACACAGGGAGTTTTGATTGGGGAGTTGGATGAGGATGAGGATGAGGTTATGGTTGAGAATGCTTGTGTTTTTCCGCAGGTAGAGAAGAGGGTTCAGCCTATGCATTATGCTGAAACTGATGAGCCTGTCTTGATACCGCGTAGTCACTTTTCGCGGAGCCATTGGGCTAGGGCAACTACAGAGACGATGGTAAAGATTGGAGAGAAACAGGTGCCTTATGTTGCATTGGTGGATCATGGTTCAGAGATTAATCTCATAGTTCGTGGAGTTTATGAGAGTAACAGATGGCCTATGGATGTAGAGCATGGGTGGCATATGAGAGATGCCAATAACACTGCAGGTGATTTGTATGCTACCTGTCCTAGTGTCAGGGTTTCTATTGGTGATGTAGAGGAGGATTTTCATTTCTTTGTGTAGGATTCATGCTCTTATCCTATAATTCTTGGACAGCCATTCATCACAGAGATGCGCATGGAAACAAAGGTAATGGATGATGGATCTGCTTATGCATGGATTCGCAGTAAAGATGGCATGAGAGCAGTTCAGTTTATGACTCTGTGTGTGAACCATGTTAGAAACAGGGATACTCTCAGAGATGCACCTTTGCCCACTGTGAGGGATTCAGGTTTTCATTAGGTACTGCCGTTACGTGAGACGACGGTGGTACAGAGCAGAGGAGATTGGAGTTCTCGCCTCCTGGCAGCAATGTTTTTTCATCCGGTTTTGTTGGGATTTCAGCAAAGAGTTCAATGAGCTATCAGAAGACTTCTAGGTTGCCTAGAGCTGCCAGGCAGTATATATGCAGGAAGGGGAAAATTTTGAAAAATGCAGGAATTTTGGAGGATGATGAGCACATAGATGGGATGTATGACTGTGTGATTTGTGCAGATACGATGACAGAGATGGGAGATATACTGAAAACTGATATGCAAAATTGTCACAGTAATGTATTAGTGCAGTCCCTGGACATGTTTTATGAAATTGCAGATTTTGTGTCACAGATTGAGTCAGAGGCTAAGGTAACTCAGCAAAGAGTGTTGAGTGCTGAAGAAATTCAGCAAATAGAGTTTCCAGCTGGTTATGATCAACTTTCAGAGACACAGAGGGCTGAAAACTTTCAGCCAACAGAGTTTACTGCTGAAATATTTCAGCATCCAGAGTTTAGGGCTGTTTCTATGCAGTCCATAGAGTAGAGGGCTGAGAATATTCAGCCATTGGAGTGCAGAATTGCTGATTTACAGCAAGATTTGTGTAATGCAGAAGAGCATAATGCCGCTTCCACCTGACAGTGATCAGCAAATAGAGAGGGCTGCCAAATAGCCAATTTTGAGGAGTCCAAAGTATATTGGTCATAAATTTTCAGCAGAGACTCTTGCTGAATTGAAAATTGGAAATGGTGATTTTTTGTTACCCATAGAGAAGCAATGCTTTCAGGAGATGCTTGAGCGACATGGAAGGGGATTTGCTTTTTTCCCGCATGAGATTGGATGTGTGAATCCTGATATTATTGCTCCTATGGTCATTTTTACTATTCCTCATATTCCATGGAATCTCTGACCTATTCCAGTGCCTAAGGCACACCTACCAAAGCTGATTGATTTATTGAATGAGAAAATCAGGATGGGAATCCTTGAGCCTTCATCTGCACCATACTCAAACAGGTGGTTTACAGTTCCAAAGAAGAATGGTACTCTTCGATTTATTTAGGATATGCAACCAGTGAACAGAGTTACTATCAGGAATGTTGGTATAGGTCTAGTTGTGGATGAGTTTGCAGAAGCATTTGTTGGACGTGCCATCTATTCTTTAGGTGATTTGTATTCAGGATATGATCAGTTTCAGCTGGCTTTGGAAAGCAGGGACATAACCACCATGAGAACTCCTATTGGGCTTGTCAGGATGTGTACCTTGCCTCAAGGTGCCACTAATTCTGTTGCGCATATGATGAATGCCATGCATAAGGTCCTTCGTGATTATATACCTCAGCTTACTATGCCTTTCTTGGATGATGTGCCCATTAAGGGGTGTGCAGAAGAAGAGAAAAATGAGAGTCTAAATGAGCAGGGATGTAGATCCTTTGTGGCTGATCATATTTCAGCATGTGAGAAGATTTTGGCCAGGTTAGAAGAAGTGAACTTGACACTTTCAGGGCAAAAATATGTTTTTGGAGTGAATGAGGTTGTCATTGTTGGACATATGTGTGGATATTATGGCAGGAAACCCTCACCTGATAAGGTGAATGCTATAGGCAAGATTGCGGATTATTGTTCTACCACTTTAGAGGTACGGAGATTCATTGGAGATTGTGTGTTTATATGATTTGGATACCTCATTTTGCACACATAGCAGATTGTTTGTATCAGCTGCTTCGAAAGGGGCAAAAATTCTATTGGGATGAGAACCACACTAGAGCCATGCGGAAATTGAAGAAGTTATTGCAGAATGCTCCTACTCTCAGGAAAGCGGATTATAGTTGTGAAAGGCCTATTGTATTGACAGTTGACACTAGTCCAATTGGCATAGGTTGGGCTGTGGGTCAAGATGATGCAGATGGAAATAGGTATGCTATTCGGTTTGGGGCGAAAGTCCTAAACGAGAGACAGAGGAGATATCCGCAAAGCAAGAGGGAGTTATTGGGGATTGTTACGGCTCTCAAATGTGACAAGGAGTACTTTATTGGAGCTTCAGTTGTGGTAGAGTTAGATTGCTTGCCATTGATTGGTATGATTACGAGTTGCTCTACTCCGGATATAGCCATGTTGAGATGGATTGCATACATCAAGTCATTAAATCCGGAATTTAAACACATAGCAGGGAAGAATAATCCAGTGGCAGATATGTTGTCTAGAGCCAGATATGATGATGAGGAGACTCTACTTGCAGAAGAGGATGATGCAGAAATTTTAGCCACTATGGTTGATCATGTTTGTCATGTCTATGATATTGTGGCTTTCATAGAAGAACTCTATGTTGGAGATTGGTTGCAGATTGGCAGGTACCTTAGTACACTAAGCAAAAGAGATGAATGGACAGATGAAGAGTTCAAGAAGATCAGAAGGAAAGCCTATGGTTATTTTCTCAAGGACGGATTTCTTTGGAAGCATCCGAAGAAAAGAGGCGGATTACCTTTGCGGGTTGTCTGCCATAGAGAGACAGAGTTACAGGTGATGAGGGAGTTTCATGAGAGTCCTTAAATCAAGGAGAAATATTGGTGGAAAGGCATGTATAGAGATGTTTCTCACTTTGTTGAGACTTGCAGAGACTGTCAGATGTATTCAGTAGTGCGTCATCGAGATGAGCTTCATCCGACCTATCCGTTATGCATTCATTATAAGTGGGTAGTTGATTTGGTTACCATGCCTATGGGTCTATGGCAGATGAGATACATTGTTTTGGCTAGAGAGGATCTTACCAATCATGTTGAGGGTAGATCTTTGAGAACGAAGACCACTAGTGCAGTGTGTAAGTTCTTATTGGAGGAAATTTTCTGCAGGTATGGTTGTGTGGGTAAGATCACTGCAGATCATGGTGAATTGGATGCAGATGAAGCTAGGGAGTTTTTCTCTCAGCTAGGAATCAAGTTGGCTCTAACCACAGCATACAATCCAGAGGGAAATGGGAAGAGTGAAGGAGGGCATCCACTGATAGTGAAAGCATTAGCCAAAGCATGCAGAGGATGGATTGGAGAATGGCCGAGACTTCTACCATTTGCTTTATGGGCTGATCGTACGACTCATAGTGTTACCACAGGATATATGCCTGCAGAGTTGATGTATGGTCAGAAACCTGTTATGCCGACTGAGACTTGTGCTTTGACTTGGTTAGTTTTACCTTGGCAGGAAGATTTGACGAGAGAGGAGCTCTTAGCTCTTCGGATTCGACAGTTGGAGAGGAGACCTGAGGATATTCAGCTAGCTATTGCCAGGTTGAAGGTTGCTAGACTAAGGAATAAGGACAGGTTTGACAGCAGGCATCGCTTGCAGCCTAGAGCAATAGAACAGGGAGATTGGGTATTGGCCTTTGATAGCAGCCTTGAAAATCAGCATACTGCACTTTGGAAGATGGTGAAAAGATGGTTTGGGCCGTACATAGTCAGACATGTCTTTGATAATGCAACATATGAGTTGACAGAATTGGATGGGACATTGCTTAAAGTGCCTATTGCTGGAAAAAGAATCAAGATTTTCAAGAAAAGAGATGATGAAGATTATGTATTGGAAGAATTTTCAAGAGAAGAGCAACAAGAAGAAACTCCAATGGAAGAGACAGATGATATGACAGATAATCTTGTTGATATACCGGAAATGCATAATGAAGAGATTGATCTGTTTGTGGATCTTGATGATAACGATCATGGGTAGTTGGCCCATCCGGAGGATGCGCAGGATTAGAGGGGGTGGATGTCGTATTGCTGCGTATTCGAGGTGTGAAAACCACCCGAAAGTTGTGTGTGTGATTTGATACTTTGTACATACTTAGTTGTTGTGTTTACATTTATTTTCTGCGTATGAGTATAGTGGGGAGGAGTTGGAGGCATAGTGGTGAACATGATGAGATGCTTTCAGCCTATGTTGAGCAAGGTCAAGTGGAAAGCACAACTGATGCTGGTGAACGTGTTACACGTATTCGTTCAGGACTTTGCCTTCTCCTTCTTCAGCTACATCAAAAATACCTAATGATACCAAGCCTCCACATCTAGGAGTTGGAAAGATTCAAGCCAATCAACAAGCGCAAGTTTCCTTATGAGGTGAATGAAATAGTGTGGAATACCACTGGAGAACTATTCTTCCTCACAACTGGGAATGGAACGGTGGATATCTTGTCCTATCCATCTCTTTCTACATTACACACACTTGATGCTCACACAGCAGGTTGTTATTGTTTTGCCATTGATCCGACTGGGAGGTACTTTGCAGTGGGGAGTGCAGATGCTCTTGTGAGCCTCTGGGATCTTTCTGAGATGCTTTTTGTTCGTACTTTTACCAAGCTTGAAGCAAAGCAAAAGATCTAGAGGTGAAGGGACATGCGGTGAGAGGAAAGTGTGGCTAAAAAAGTGGGCTTTTTCTAGTTCACGGAAGAAAAAAAGTAGGGGAAAACACGCAAAAGCAAGGGGATGACGAAAACAGGGAGAAGAGGGGAGGAGCGCTATTCATCACCACAGTGGTTTCAGGAGCTGTCTCGCTTGTGACAGCCAGGAGTTGCAAAGCAGGGTTGATACGAATTGACCTTGCGTGCTTTGTTCGGGATGTGATGTTCCTGCTAGCATCATGTGGAGTCCTTGTGGTAGTCTTGTTGGATGGGAAAGTTTACTTATGGGAAGCCGTTGCATTTTTATCTGGCACATTGAAGCTTTCCCGTGCCGTGGCTGGTGTCTCTCTCCTGGCTATTGGGAATGGTGCACCAGACGTCTTCTCGAGTGTGGCAGCGTTCATCTCATCAGACAAATCAGGAGGCATCGGCTTTAGCTGTGTCTTAGGGGGAACTTGCTTGGTTCCTGTGGATAAGAGCAAGAGGATTGACTGTGGTCAAGCGAGGGAGGGCCTATGAATACTGGAAGCAATGCATAGATCAGCTTGCTGTTTGGTATGATTTCTCTAAACTGCAATGGAACTACAGGCCCTTCTTAACGGGGAGTATATTTGCGGGAATCAATCTGGATGGAGGACAGGAAACGGCACGAATTGAACGGAGGGAAGGAATGTTTCTCTGAATCGACGGGGACTGGGGAAGTTCGGCACACTCAACAGCATTTGGGACCTTGAACAAGACTCTTGCTATATCTGTGAAGCTACTGCACGAAAAGAAAGGTGCATATTCGATGATCCAGGACGGAAGAAGGCTGACGACACGGAAGAAGAGGAATGGAAGGAAGCAACCAGAAAGCCAAGCGGCCCAGCTCCAGAAGTATGACTGATGTAGATTTTGAAGAACTCCAGGGGTTTATGGACCTGGGTTTCAACTTTAGCCAAGACGATATCACTCCACGAATTGTCAGCATGTTTCTTGTATTGAGACATCAGCATGGAGAGGAGTAATTTCCAGTGGAAAGCTCAGATTTCACACTTTCAAGAACCAAAGCAGTTCGAACTGAGGCATGATTAATACAAAAGCTTAGTCGTCTCCACAGCTCCGCAGTCGCAGCCATCCACTTGGGTCGTCTCACCTTCACCATTTCTCAGGTCTTTCTCTCCAGGACCGCATTACTGCTGTCCAGGGCAAACAAGAAGTCTTACCCATTGCACATACTTTGATGTCTCTCTGCAAGTCAATTACGTGGAGCAATATCTCAACTCCATTTTGACCTACTTTCTACGTACAGGATGGCTGATTTTGCACGGTTCACGCCTCAGCAGCTAAATAAACAGTTGAATTCGAACAGAATGCAATAAACAGATGGCACTCGCTTCTCTCTCTGGAGAAAGACACGCTATCATGCTTAGAGAGAGAGCACATTGATACAATTTGGAAGTGAGCATCCGACTCCTGGGAAGAAGGAAATAATTAGTCTGGAGAAAATTAGGACAAACATCTATGAGAGCATAACATCAATAATTATTATAGGAACAGGGCAGATTGAAGACTAGCATTATATATAAAAATGGAAAATGTGAAGACTGTTTCTAACCATAATCCATCTCAATATCAGCAAATAGCCATCATGATGGAACTTGAAGCAGAAAATTATCCACGTTCAACCTCTTTCTCATTCATCGATGAAGACCATACTCTTGGAAAATCTCTTTGAAGTGTATAGATGATCTATGTAATCCAGAGGCTACTCGGGTTTCTTCATCTTGAATCTTGAATCTCTTATTGATAGACATAAAATAGAGTCTTGACATTATTTTCTCATCTTGCTTATTCATCTGTTTGATCTTTTATCCTGAAATTTATCAAGGTCTTCTGAAGGCGCGACATTGCTTTCGAAACCCTTCGACAGCGTAGTCGACAACGGAGTAATAGGACCCACAAAGTCTATTCCCCACTTCTCAAATGGAAGTATCGCCATAATAGGGGTAAGTGGTCGTTTCCTATTCTCTCGACTATCATGTCGTTGACAAATATCACATCTCTTAACATACGCAAACGCATCCTGGAAGATGGTAGGCCACCAATAACCTGCTCTTAAAGCCTTTTGTGCTGTAAGCCGTCCAGCAAAATGGCCACCGCAAGCAGAATCATGGCACTCTTCCAAAATGAATGGCACCTCGTCAGGCATCACACATCGGTGATAGATGTCATCAACCCCTTGCCGATATAATGTACCTGCGATCAAAGCAAAATTTAACGCTTGCTGCTTAATTTTCCTTCTCTCAACTTTAGATAATTCGGATCCCACCTCTCCTGTCGATAAATAATGCGTTATTGCAGCATACCAGGAGGGAATAGATGCCATATCTATTCTAAATAACAACTCCATGTCACTACCTTCAATCCACCACAGATTCTTTCGGCTCCCCAAAGTCCACAAGACATTCCACGATGCCTTGCAACCTTGGTGGCTTACTACGGATTTCATAATCAAATTCCTGCAAAGTGATCAACCACTTTGCTAGACGATCAGGCGGCTGTAGCCTATTCATCAATAATCGAAGTTCCTTCGCCTTCATATAAAGCACGACTTTCTCATAGAGAATATAATGCCTGAATTTCTTGGTCCCAAAGACCATCGCTAGACACAACTTCTCCATGTAGGTATAATTGATTTCGAATACCCCCAACTTCTGGCTAGCAAAAGCAATCGGGTGGTACCACTTCTCTTCCCAAATTTGGGCTAAACATGGTGGCTGCTGAGAATATATAGAACACCTCACCTCTTTTAGGTTCTTTTAAAACGGGAGCTCTTGCTAGCTCCTGTTTCATATCCTCGAATGCTACCTTACAAGGGTCACCCCATACAAACGAATAGCTAAAGGACAATAAATTTGTAAGCGGCAACGTTCTTTCTGCCAAGGCATTTATGAATCTACGGTAATAACCAATCGAAGACAGAAAACTATGAACTTCTTTCGGAGTGCGTGGTGGACCCATGGCAACTATAACTGTGACCTTCTCGGGGTCTATCGCAATTCCTACCGAACTGACCACATGACCCAGCAATAGCCCATAAGGTACTCCAAAAACACACTTCCGTGGGTTTAAGGCGATGCAAAATTGTCTACAACACTCAAAGCATTTTCTTATAATGATCAGCTGCCTTTCTCTCACGGTGGCAGCCCCTAAGTCATCAATAAACACCTTCAACTCTTTAGGGGATATGTCACCGAATGTCTTATCTGTTGTTCGTTGCCACGAACCAAGCGCACTGCATAAACCAAAGGCCATCACATGGTACGCAAAAGTACCAAATACAGTAATAAAAGTTGTTTTCAACTTGTCCTCTTCTGCAATTGCCATTTGGTTATATCCTGCAAAGCAATCCATAAACGAATATATCTCCCTACCTGCTAATTGATCCAAAATCTAGTCAATAAATGGCAACGGGTAGTAGTCCTTAACTGTCTGCTTATTCAGCTCCCTAAAGTCTACACATAATCGGATTTGATTATTCTTCTTCTTTCTAATCACAACTGGCGAACACCATTCCGTGTGTTGCATAGGAAAAATCAAACCCGCTTTTCGAAGCTTCTGTAACTCTTCAAACAGCCCATCCCTTAGTTCGAAAGGCATACGCCTTACTTTCTGCCATACAGGACGACTGCCCTCTTTCAACGGAATTGTATGAGCAGCAAGACTAGGAGGAATGCCCCTCAGCTCATCATAACTCCAGGCAAAGATATCATGGAATTCCTGGATCAAGGCCACATAGTCCTCCCTTTCTGCTATGCTGAGCATAGAACCTAATTTGATTGGCCGTGAATCATCAGGCGTACCAAGGTCTAGCTCGATAACATCTACATCTCTTATATGATCTTGGCCCTCTATCAGCTTGTTCAAAGTAATCTGATAGATGTCTTCCGTGGTGGATCCCTCTTTGGACTCATCACTCGATGATGTCTCACTGGCAAATAAATCCTCTAATGTCTCCAATTCTGTAGAAGATAGAGGAGCTCTCTCACTCTGCTGGGACTCAGGACGGACGGCCTGCAAAACGAATCACCTTAAAGTCCAACAGGCATTCTACATTTGCAACAGTGACATGGACCTTAGTAATGCAGCCTTCCGGCTACCTCAAACTATCATCTACCATTCTGAGAATTGTGGAGGTATCTTTCTGGATCGCAAGACCCAACCTTTCCATCAGTTCAGAACTCATAATGTTAACAGATGATCCCGTGTCGACAATGGCATAATCTACTAATATCCCATTGACATAGGCTGCAACCCTTGGGTAATGCTTCTCAGCATGCTCGAACCAGTCATCACCAACTCGCGCAATACCCAAAGGTTCTACGATATACCCGGTATGTAGGATCTTTCTAAATTCCTTACGTACTCCTGGGGAAAGCTTAATAAGCTGTAAAAGATTCACATCCGGCTTGACTTCGCAAAGAGAGCTCACCAAATCGAATTCATGATAGTTCGATAGAGCTCGCTTTTCATGCCAAACCATCCGCTCTTTAGGTCGCTGAATCGGCTTTATTGCCTCTTTTTTTACTTTCACCTTCTTCTTTGGTGGTTCCTTATCGGCTTTACTTTCCACGGGCTTCAAAGGTCCCCCTTCCATGGCAGGATCCAAAACTTGCGTTCCTTTGTCACCTTGTTTAGGGTTTCCGTTGACAAGCTTATCCTTGTCGGCTTCTCTACCCTTTTGACCTCTTGTAAGAACAGCTCGCAGATTAGAGGTTTCAGCATCATTAACGCGTACAGCCTCAATCAAACTAAACCCACTACCACTTGGTAGCTCCTCCACTGTAGTCTTTGGTCGTTGAAGTATTTGTTTAGGCCCGTCTTCTCGTTGGGAATCATTTCCTGGCACACGATGAGTAACAGGCCCTGGTTGCCGACTTCCTCGCTGGAGGGAACTGATCTTACTCCAGCAAAGTAGCTACTAAATGGCCGGATTTTCCACAAATGTCACACTTAACATTTGGGCAATTTCTTGGATAGTGTTGCCCACCACACCATTTGCAGCTAAACCTCGAAGGTGCACCCTCATCTGGGTATCTACTTCCTATCAAATTTTGTTGTTTTTTAAGGAAGTTAACATCAACGGCTATTTGCCGATACTACTCCGTAATCATGTCGGTATAATGCTTCATCATGTCCTTAACCTCGCCAAGGACATTGGAAGCACTCGACTCATAGCCTTGGTCATTACCATGTCGTTCCATCGACCTAACAATTCGATTAGGCACTGGTTGTTGAGCCACAGGCATGGTATTAGAATTGACCGCCTGGCCTCCACCATTTGGAGCCATTTGACTGCCCGTAGGCATCGACATGCTAGGGGGAGCTGGTAATAAAGGGACATTCTGCATCATGTTCCCTCTCCCATTAGGGTTAGCCATCGCTATCCCTTGGCCACTACTGCCATTGGCCATCACCATATTGTTTTCCAATACTAAACCCATATTCAAATTGCCTCGAGAAGCATAGGCTGCTTGTAGTCGGGATTCCACCTCTTGTGCTCGTGTAATGGCAGTATCTATATCCCCTAAGGGGATACTACTCAATTGCAATTGGATATTAAAGTCCAAACCATGTAGGAAATATTGCAATTAGGCATCTGCGGGGATAGGAATAGAGGTGTCCAACTTACGGAAAACCTCTTTTATTTTCTTCGCATAAGCACGAATATCCTCGTGTGGTTCTTGGCAGGTCACGTTGAGTATACGCAACCAATATTTCCCACCCCTTTCAGGGGCAAACTCCCTTCGAACAACTCCATAAAATGAATCAATATTCAATATGGTTCCGGCTTCTAAACCATGATACCATATGGCAGTTCTTCCTTTGAGAGTCATATTGAAGAACATCATTAAATGTCCTTCTTCTTGAATGCGACAGTTAAACATCAGCTTTTGAAACTCCCTAATGTGGAGTTCCGCATCTTCCTCAACTAGCCCATTAAAAATGGGTAGCGGGTAACCTAGAGCCGGAAAATCCGCCATTCCTGCTAGAATTGCAATAGGCTGCGCCATGACAAAAATTGGATTTGCATTAGGAATAGGGGATGGTGGGGTTACACCTCCCACACTTGATATAGACTGGCTTATGGAAGAAAGGGGAACACCAAAGCTTCCACCTTCTCCTAACTTACTGCTTGTGGCCCCAAGACCACTAGATCCACTCCCTCGTAAGGGTTCAGCACCGCTACGCTTAGGGGAATATCTCCTAAAAATTTCAGCACGTCGCCTAGCTCTTTCGTCTCTCTCTTGCTTTTGGATTTCTACTAGAGGATGGTTATCGCTAAATAATGGATCAATCACAATGACCTTTGGCATAAACTGCTAGTTAGTCCCTAGACAACCAGGATTCGAGGACCGCCACTTTTAAGTGGCTCCCGGCAGACGCACCACTGATGGAACCTAGAACGGGCCGGCACTGGCTCATGCACTAGCCGGACCACTATCCTACGTGCTCAATAACCCCACAGCCTCGCGGCCAGGAGCGTTGATGACACATACATTGCCTCCCTAAATGTCTTGCGTTTGTATTACATCGTTTGTAGTCCACTCTTCTCTCACCCACTACTCCTTAGAGAGAGTCCCTTACACATTGCCTAATGGCACGAAGCACAAACATAGGGGGTCCTCCAACGGGTGAATGCCGCCACCCCTCTGCAACTCTCCTACACCTTGGGGATTGGCCCCTCGATGCGTCACTCAACATATAAACATTTCGCACAAAATCCACTCAAGGTACCATTTAATCGTATACAGGAATGTACCATTGTCCTTACTTCTCTTTTCCCTAGACCCCACGACTAGCCTATGGCTTAGGGTGTCCTGTCTCTCACTCAACGTAGATCAAGGTCCTAATGAAAACAATTGCTGTGCATCCAGGATTTCTGATACCTTTAAATATTTCCATGATTTGTGTATAGTGTGGATGCTAAGTGCTCAAAAAATTATGAAATCAATATTGTGCACATGTGGAAAACATCCTTTCAATGATTTTCGACTACCGTTCTTATGCGGCGTTGCACGAACCTAGCACCGAGGAAACCCTCGTGCTACTAGGCTCTTATTTTATAATTATTCACCGACCTATATGGCATGCAAACAAAACAGCAATCTTTTCATCATTTGACTCCACATTTAGACACATTCTAACCATTCTACCCTCCCATCGATCAAATGCTGCATTGTGGTATAGATTTATAGGGCATTTTGCCCTCATTTTATGTGTAAAGAGCGGGAAAAACACACTAGAACAAGAAGGTGGGGATGAACTGAGGCAAATCCTCATGCTTCAGTCCCCACAAACATTCAAAAACATTGTTCTTAATTATCATTAATTTTTCGCACCCAAAATGCATTTTTTCCCTATTTTTAGTGATTTTTCTCTATTTTCATTGTATTTTCCCTTATTTTTTGCATTATTTTATTACTGAAAATTCAAAATAGGTTATGGGCTATGGCCCTTAGTTCCTTCTTGCAGGAAAAATGAAAATTTAGTTGGTGTTCCTATTCATTCTTCCATTTTTATGCCCAAAAACATCATTTTCCCTTGATTTTCCATATTTTACGTGTTTTAGTGTATTATTTTGAGTCACAAGATGCATATTTTTCTGATTTTCTGATTATGATCAACAAGTACTCATGGAAAACATCAACATAAACAATTTTTAGCCCACATGAATAACATTTTATCAATCAAAAGCCATAAAATCTCAAATTTCCTTTGAAAATTTTGAATTACCGCTTATTTGCGTGTTTCGGGTTTCGTGTCCATGGTTGCAAATCTGAAAATCAGCAGCATTTCATGCTCATGACGATCACAAATCACTATTTCCAGCCCGTGGAGCAATCCGATCGCCTCCATCATTCTTTATTCTTCCTTCCTCTTCCCACATGAACTCCCTCTTAGAGGAGAGAGAGGGAGGAGAGAGAAAGACCGATTTTCTCTGTCCCTCTACAGGCTGCCATTGAATGCGTAAACCGGAGCGATGCGGAGCGGAGATCGAGTGTAGTGGCCTGGAGTGCTTGGCTTCATGGCTTGCTTGCAAGCTTTCACATCGATTTGTGGGGGGGGGGGGGGGGGCGCCGTTTTTTTCAGTGGCCTGCAACAGCCGCCGCCCCCCCTCCATCACGATTTTTTAAGGGGGGTGCCCCTTCACAAAGGCACCCCCTCATTTCTCAAATTTTTGGGCACCTCCCAATGCCGTTTGGCCTTTTCCCCGCCTCTCGCGCATACGGTGTCCAAATCGCAGTCTGAAAATTTATGTGAGCTCATCTCGGCATCCCACACTGACTGATAACTCCATTGACTACCACAGGCGCATGGAAAAATTACTAAAAATCCACAAGTGTTTCCCGGGCATCCTTAGAGCACTTTGACGCTTAAAATCATCCTAGGTCCGAGCCGCCGCCTTTGACATTGAATATTTTTCCCTTGATATTCATAATTTTTAGCTATTTTTAAGCAATTTCCGGCACCAAAATTCCGCTCTCAATGTGTGTTGGGTAGGTCATCTATAATGCTTTGTCCAGCTACTTCTCTTATGATTATGTGAGACATATGGTCTACCATGTAATGTTGTTTGTCCTTGTGAACTACGACACAAATAAATCAAATTCTAGTAGTAGAGGTAATCATTAAGCAATGCGACCTATTGTGTTGTTCACAAGGTAAATCAATGCTTGATGATCAACAAAGAAAGTAAAGGGTGTAGCTAGAAGGTAATGCCAAACTTCTTAACATCAAATACCATAACTAGCTCTTCGTGGAGTAGTTCATTTCCGTGTTAGTGAGTTGTCTACTTGCAAAACTCACTAGGTAATCCAAGTTATGCTTTCTAGTTTGGCACAAAACTACTCCCACAACATGTCAAGATTGTGGGAGAGAAGGAAGGAATCTCACTTGTAGCTTTCTTGCTTGCACAATGGGGGAATACACACACAGGTGGAGGCTGAAAATAGTTTTCCTCTTCTTAGTTATGTAAGCCAAAAAGAACTCTCGTACAAAGAAATAGAAGAACCCTATATATGGGTCTCAAACCAAACTCAACTAACTAAGGTGGCATACTAACTGAGCCACGAACTAGAGTAGATAAGGATAGCTGTCATCTAGCTATTATTCATGGGCGGTGTACCAACCGCATCGGCAACAACTGACAAGTCGGTGACATAAATGCACAACGGTCACCCTGGCATATCACGAGTGGAGCTCGATATCTCAACACAACGAACTTTAATACATCAATATGCACATGGAAGGTAATGGACCAATCTGGGTCTCGTAGAATAGATGTGGTTGCTAGAGCCTTTTTCACATTTTCATAAGCATGTGGCCACTCCTCAGTCCACTTAAATACAATCAATATCTTGTAAAGTGGTTATGCAATGAGTGTGTTATTTAACACAAACCATCGATAGTACCCCATGTGGCCAAGGAAGCAGTGAACTCCTTTAAAGTTGGTTGATGGTGGTAAATAAAAAATCACACTAACTTTGGAAAAGTCAATAGAAATGTTGTTCTTTGAGACCACACGTCCTAGGATACATCCATGCTTTACCCAAAACTAGCATTTTAAGGGGTTTAGTAAGAGACCATATTGCCTATACCATTCAAAGACTATGTAACATTTTTCTAGGTGCTCCTCCAAAGTGAAATGAACACATAGATCATCCACAAATATTTTCAGCCACTTTCTAAGCATGTCCTTGAAAAGGGCACACATGAGATGTTAAAAGGTGGTAGGCACATTAGTTATTCCAATGGCATGACTATGTAGGCAAATTCCATTCTATTGCAAATCTCATTTTATGCTTGTCATCTGGGTACACTTGCACTTGTTTATAGCCAGAAAATCCATCCACAAAATTGTAGGCTTCCTTTCCTACCACTCTCTCAAGCATGTGCTCAATGTAAGATATTGATAATTGTCTCTCTTTGTCACTGCATCTCACACACACTCTAATCTTCCCATTCTTCTTCAAGACATTTACTATGGGTGATACTCACTCTATGTACTCAATTTCATAAGTGAATATATCATTCAATAGCTTATCTATTTCCTCATTCACTACATGAGCATGCATTGGATTCATTGCATGTATGGTCTTTATTTGATTGGTGTTGCATTGAGGGTCATAGAAATATTATGAGTCACAATACTTGAATTGATTCTATGAATATTGTGAGTCACAATACTCAGATTGATTCCTTTCAGCTCTTCAAAGTACTAAGAAAATACATCTATATGCTCTTGTAAGAGAGTAATGAGATTGGACTCCTCTTTCTTAGTTAAGTCATTGGCTATGTACGTAGGTCAAGGCCTATCCCCTTCCCTTGCCAAGTTGACTTTCTTAACTTTAGCAAGTCCTTTAATGGGTTCACTAACTTGTCCTACTCATTTGGCACCTACCAACACCACTATGCAGCCGCTCTTCTTATACTTAGTGAATCTTTTGGGTAAGTAATGTGGTTTCTTTTTGTCTTTTAGCTTCTTCTGAGGGCTTGGAAAATTTCCATCTCTCTTTCTTAAGCCTCTTGCACCTCAGATGGACTGAGAGGTCCCCTTTGGTGTGTTTGTTGTAGGTGGTCGTAGGATTTTTGGATCACTCTCAGAGCTGATTTTTGACTCAAAGTTGAACTCACAACCTTCACTAGAAGAAGGATTTTTCCTTAGTGGTTATAGCTCTGAGATTGCTTCCACTCTAAGTAGTGGTGTGATGCCTAACTAAACTAATCTATCTTGCTCATGGTCCATTGTGTTGAGGTGCTCTAACTAGGTACAATTACAATTTACCTTGATGACTCCTCTTTCCACTCTAAAAGCAATGGCCTCTTAGGGTTTACAGTCTACTCTTATCTACTCAATCAACATCCATCACTGTCATACTCTATGGTCTCAACTTCTTTCTCACTTTCCTCACCATTGGAACATGAACTTTATACTCATCATTTGAATCCTCATACTAAAACTATTCATCATTCCTATGAATCCCATTCGTAGGACTTTTCTCATCCATAATGAGGGCCTAGTTGTACAATAGATTTAGGTTGTGTACCTTAGTCCATTGTCACTCCAAATTCTCTATCACATCGTTAAGACTTAAAGTTTGCAATTGGGTTACTAGCTAGCTCTCTCATTAGGTATTCAAGAGTTCTATGGAGTTCAAATTTATTATTCGGCACATGGTAGGTGATAGGCATTGGTCGATTGATGGAACTCTTGGCCATCATCCAAAGAGGTACTAATGATGTGGCATTATTATTGGGTAACTAAGAAGCTATGACTCCATTGCATTTACTAGCTTGCTCTACAACTTGCCTATAGTCATCCTCATCGTCTAAGAATGATAAGTCAAGTTTCCAATACATGCATCCAATGATGGTCATCCTCGGGGCAAGGAATATACTTAGTTAAGGGTCCACATTCACGCTTTTCTTGTCAATCTCCATTTAGTATTACAGAGATAGCATCAAGGTCAATTGGTGTTTCCCAAGTGTTTATCTCTACTTCAATAACTTCTATTATATTGCCCAAGAATATCAAACCATTACCCCAATCCTCTATCACTCAAGCATTTCTCATCCATGGCCTATCTAACAAAATATCATAGTCCATTCCCTTCATGGCTATGAAGTTAACTGAGAACTAGATTCCTACTATCTTTAGAGGCTAATCTTTTAGCACTAGAAATAGTCTCACTTTCATTCCATTCTATAGGGTAACATTAAACTGTATAGTTTTCACTTGTAGGTTTTCCCAAGCTTGCAGAACTGTGTGGCTAAGCAACACACTAACTTCTTCTCTTGTGTCCACAATTCCTTTTTGTGTGGCATCACCTAATGCAACAATAGGTAAGACAATGTGTATTTTCATGCCCTCCCAAAAGACATTCACTTGTGGGGAACTAGATAATGGGTTCAAGTTTAAGCTTGGTATAAGTGTCTTTGCATCATGATCCTGTAATGAAGGAGACCTAGGAGAGAGAAGGAGAGAAGGGAGAAAGAGATCTAACTAGCCTAACTAAGGGAGAGAAGAGAGAGAAGGACTACATGGGAAGGAGGAGAGGAGAGAAAAAGATAGGAAAAGACAGAGAAAGAGGAGGGAAGCCATGAAAGCTAGAAGGAAGGATAAAAGAGAGACTTGATTATTGATAAACTGATGCCCTAATTGGGTCTCTCAACACCTTATATACCCCATCAAAATAACTGGATATTCCCATGCTAATCCGTTTCCTACCCGTCTATCCCACTCTTTTACATTCCATCCCGACCCCGAAGGTTTTTGCCCTCAAAAACAAAAAGAGGACCTATGGCTCACATTGAAAAGGGGGGGGGGGGGGGTTGCAAAGTACTACTCTGCTCAGCATTACAAAGGAAAAATATAGGTATGGGGAAGTACAATCTCATGTGGAATTGGGGCATTAAAAAATTTATTTTTTGTCATCGTTTAAGTGACAAAGGAATTTTAAAAAAAATCATCACTTAAGAGACAATACCTTGCGATCAAACCCAAGCTATCCATTTTTGTCTCCTTTGTTTCTCCCTAGCCATTTTTTGCTACACCTCCCTCTCTCCCTCTCTTTCTCTGTTGTGCATCTCTCTTTCAATCCCTCTTGTGCTTACACACAAACACACATACTCACACACACATACACACACACACACACAAACACACACACACACACTCTCTCTCTCTCTCTCTCTATCTCTCTCTATCTTTCAAACACACACACACACACTCTCTCTCTCTCTCAGACACACACACACAAGGATACAGAGGATGGAAAAGGGGAACACTTCCATTAGATGGAGAGGTTTTTAGCTTCTGGGGCAATCGGTACATGATACTCCATCCACTATCAGTGGAGCAGAAAAATGCCTATTTATTCCATAGGATTTACATGTGCCCCCTCATTCAAAGGTCACTCTTATGTCTTTTTGTGGACCTATATATGGGTGGGGACCATGGCATCAACTTGCTCGCTACATTCAGAGCATGAGTACTTATGGGTTGTGTCTCAATGTAGCCTCTCTTTGTGAGAGAGGCATCACCCATGTAGAGGGGCAAAGAATCTATATTGATAGGAGACCTTACTCTCAAGGAAACGTAGCAATTTTGATCAATAGCATCCGAGGAAGAAGCGCAATAACCAATTGTACATTTGTAGAGATTGAAAATAGTCATGAACCAAGACATATGAGTAGAGACGTACCAAGATACATAGTTGTGAATGCTATTACATCATTGCGTGCTGGTGATGAATTGTTAGTTAACTATGGTTGGCATAGGCCTCCACGAGCACCCTTTATAGATGAGGATTAGGAGCTCTAATGTATACATATTATATATTTTTCTAGAACCTTGTAATATAGTTTTGGACTTCTATCAATCTTGTAATGTTATAATCCTTTTGGGAAATTTTTGAAAGATTTGTATATGTACAATAAAATCTGGTTCAAATTATTCTAAAATTTGCAGCCATTGAATTGTGTGTGCTTGTGTGTGTGTCTCTCTCTCCTTTTATGGTTAAAGCATGTTATTGATGTATGTCTTCTTTGCCTTTAAATATGCAACATCCGGATCACAACATTGATGATGTCGTAAATCAACATTAACATGGCATGTCACGTATGTCAGTAGAGTGCATGAGGATCCTACCTAGGAGTGATCCTAACATGTATGCAAGACTAAAATAAAAATATTCCAAGGAGTTTGATCCATGGGATGGCATCTTTGATGATGATGACGGCATGGATGATTTTGTTGATGATTGGTATCAAAATGATGGTGTGAGTGATATTCTCAACAATGAGAAATATCTTCGAGAAGAAACTCTAAAGCATTTCTATACAGGAAGCCAATTGACACATCTAAGTGCAAGCTTACTTATTCTCAATCTTCAAAATCGATTTGGATGGAGTAATGTATCTGTTATAGCACTATTGAAGTATGTGACATACGTTTTTTTAGTAAATTCCATTTCATTAGTGTGTGATTATACTTTTTATTATTTCCTATGCTTGATAGCTTGTGTAATTGACTTGCAGGCTACTCTCTAAGAAGTTCCTACCTTCAAGCAATACCCTCGCTGCATCGCATGAAGTGGTTTAAAAAAGTGATAAATAGTATTGGACTTGATTATAAATATATACATGAATGCCCCAACGACTATATCTTGTATAGAGGTCAATACAAGGATGAGGTGATGTGCCCAAAATGTCGAACATCTTGTTATAAAGAAGGCAAAGGTAAGTTTCCTAGAAAGGTATTAAGGCATTTTCCCTTGGCTCCATGTATAAAACAAATGTTTCAAAGTATGAAACTAGCTAAGCTTATGTCTTGGGGAGTGGAGCATAAGAGAAAAAATGGAGTAATGTGAATTCCATCCGATAGTCCTACATTTGAGCACATTGATTTATGCTAGCTAGATTTTGTAAAAGAACCACACAATATTAAGATGGGCATAGGATTGGATTGTGTGAATCCATTCTCCATGAGTTCAAGTAAATGGTCTACTTGGCCAGTGGTAGTTATTAACTATAATTTTCCCTCGTATCTTAATATTAAGAAGGAGCATTTAATGCTCTTCCTCTTAATTCTGGGAAAACGTCAAGTTAAAGACCTTAATGTTTATTTGGCCCCTCTCATTGATGATCTTCAAGATCTATGGAGAGAGATTGATGTCATGG
This sequence comes from Lygodium microphyllum, assembly GCF_053477565.2. Taxonomy (NCBI): domain Eukaryota; kingdom Viridiplantae; phylum Streptophyta; class Polypodiopsida; order Schizaeales; family Lygodiaceae; genus Lygodium; species Lygodium microphyllum. The sequence continues at coordinate 35,701,202 of NC_141163.1, read as the reverse complement.
ATATGTCCAAAAGTTGTGGTCAAAGAGATTTCATCATTTGCAGAATTGTAACATGAACTATCATGACTTTCCAGGATATGGTTTTTGCTCAGGTACGCGGTTCAACATATACACATTGTCTCGTGTGTTTTTATGATGTTTGTCAAGTAGTTCATTCAATATTTTTATTTTTTATTTTTTAGGGATATCTACCAAGGGTTATAAAGCTTTTCCTCTGTGTGACAATTGATTGAGATCGACATATAGCAAAAGTCTCAACAAAAATATCTATTTTTTATTTTGCAGGGATATCTACCAAAGGGTTAGAAAGCTTGTCCTCTGTGCGGCGATTGGTTGAGATCGACATACAACAAAAGTCTCAACAAAAAGATCTATATTTCGCATAGATGATTTTTACCTGCAAATCATTATTTACGAAGCACGGGAGAAGCTAGGCATTTTAATGGAAAGATAGAGAATGGGAGATGTCCCATGCGGATGACACCAATGGATTGGTATCAAAAGTGGACTACTGGACCTGCTATCAATCTAGAGTTGGAAATCATAAGCATTGATGAGATTGATGAGGTCCAGATGCAAGCTAAAGGAAAACATTATTTGGCATTAAGTCCCTTGATATTGTATGCTTTAGAATATTGGAAGGATTTGAAGATTTGTCATCTTCTTGATCCTATGCATATAATCAAGAACATTGATCATTTTTTATGGCAACACCTCGTTTGTTTGAAAGATACAATTGCAACAAGAAATGAAAAAATGAACCAAAACGTGAAGTCCAATCTATGGACACAATTTGATGAAACTACATGCAAGAAAATGTATGAGCCAGCCCCATGGGTGCTCACATCAAAAGAGATGAAAACTCTCAACTAATGAATTCAATCTATTTGTATGCCAATAGGGTAGGGCGTGCTTTGCCGAAACATGTTCACAGTAGATGACAAGAGCTTTTCTGGCCTAAAAACACATGATTGGCATATTTTTTTGAAGGAAAATCTCTCCCGATCTTTGAAAGTATTTTTGAATACCTTCCTTGTTTTGTTCATCAAGCTTATCATGGATTCATATGTGCACCATGTCCTACCCCTTGTTATTGATGGATGCACTACAAGAGGCATGCGAGATATCATTTACCGTCTTGGGTCACTTACAAGGTATTCGTTTGCTTATTAATTTGCAATACAAAAACATCCAAATACATGTCTAATATATATTTTTTCCTCTACAAATGGATTACATATAAAGAAATTAACAAAGGGTCCATTCCACAAAAGAAGCACGAATGCATACAGCTTCTCTATTTAATGGAGAAGGAGCTTCCAACATCCTTTTTTGATATTAAGGTTCATGTTCTGATCCATGTAGTGGATGAGATAGAGATCGCGGGTGTTGCGAGCACTCGATGGATGTTTTGGATCGAGAGATTTCTAGGCGTCAAAGGGAAAAACTGAAGGGTTCCATGGCCGAGGGATGGGTGCTCGAGGAATGCATGCATTACATCTTTGAATACCTAGAGCCAACTGATGAAGAGGCTCCATTTGCATGGACAACTGAGTCTTCTTCTACCATGTTAGATGAGGTATTGTTTGGTTCGGGAGTCCCTTTCCGCCTCAAGGTCCAAGACAAATTGGATATATCTACTTTCATAGTATACAATAGCGAATGCATGCAACAGTTCATTGATGATTACGATGTAGAACTTGCAAGTAGACAAGTTGGTAGACATAGAAAGAGGAGATCAAGACATCAAGCCGATGTAAATGAAGACAAGGATACGCCTTCTTTCATGGATTGGATATACACCCATATGCAACACGTGATTAGAAATCATGAGCCTATCTCAGATGAATTGAGTTTATGATTGGGTATGAAAGACATGTAACCTTTTTTTTTTAAGTTTCAAGAACTCTAAACAAAACAAGTGGATTTTATATCAATTACTTTTTTATGGTTTATTTGTTGGCTCAAGGTCGCATGTATATAAACATGTGGGCTTATGAAAAACATCTAAGGGTGAAGAATATTTACAACTTATGTCTCACTCAAGATTCCTGTGTTGTTGCCTCTTTCAAGCAAGTATCACGTGCAAGTTCAAGAGACAGAAATCTTGTCCACAGTGAACTTGGCTACGCAGGAACCATAGTAGGCATTTATGAAGTATCCTATCGTATCTTCAAGTAGGTAAATAAAAACACACTCTTGAATTGTGTAATTGTGACATCTAGACTTCTTGAATTTATACATAATTCTAAAGCTTCAATTCACACATTTTAATAGGTGGTTTTGAGGGTGGATTGGTTTCGAGCAGAGTACAAAGGTAGTAATGCCACAATGAGAAAAGAGCCATCCAGATTTTGGTCTGTTGATTCCTCCAAGTTAATACAGCCTTAAAAGGAGCCATATATTTTGCCAGCTCATGTTGAACATGCATTCTTCTACAAGAATGCTGATGATCATCCATGGTGGCAAGTTGTGCTTGTCCCGCCTACTAGAGGTCAACGGTTGTTTGATAGCACTGACATAGTGGCTGATGATTGGGATGAATCGATTTTGCCTTTCGATCAAAATGCATCAACGTTAGACAATCATAGAGTTATTCTTTCTAATCACAATGTTCAAAATGACAATGATCTGCACTCTAACACTCGTGCATAGATCAGATGTTGTACGCTTGAATAGTGAATGCCGGAAGGTCCCCAAGAACAATAGAACTCTACTTTTTGCACAAAATTCAATGTAAAAAGCATGAACGACATCATGAACAAGAGACCAATTGGGTGCAATCTCCCCCCATGCCTTGTGTGAGTGCTCCACAAAGCATGTATTTTATGTATTAATCATCTTCAAGCTCAAATAATAGCCCAAATTACAAAATAGCAAGCTTTTAGCTTTTGAGTTTGCTTTAACACAAAATAGGAATAAAGCTAATGGACGGTGCCCAAAGAATTAGGCATGCCCAATACAATGTCCAAGTATAAATAACATAATCGTGCACCCATGTGCATACAAAATAATAATAAATATCCAACGCCTCAATAAATAGGCGTGACAAAATATAGGCGCCATGCCTAAGGTATGTGCCCATCAAAATGTAATCAATAAATCAAATACTCGCTATCCTCCAATGCTTTCCTCCGCCACTGCTGCTATCTATAGACATTAATTGAAGCATTCACAATCGTTAGTAAAATAATACAATTAAACTGGCAAAAGTGAATACCTAGCAGTCTTCAGCTACATAAATAAATCAACTGGGTAGAAATCAATCCTAACCTTAATTTATTACGAGTGCGCACTCTAAACTCATAAACATTTATTAATTTAATATGCATTTTGCGGAATCACCCGCTATGGAATCACCCATGTACACACTAAATTAATGAAACACCCGATAAGGACAAGCGTCCCCATCAACTTCTTGCACAAAGAATCCACTTTGTGTATGAGCCCCGGTCATCAAAGTTTACGGAATCCACCTGGAGCACAGATCGGATGCTATACGCTTGCATAGTGAATGCTCGAAGGTCCCCAAGAACAATAGAACTCTACTTTTTGCACAACATTTAATGTAAAAAGTGTGAACGACATGAACAAGAGACCAATTGGGTGCAATCTCCCCCCATGCCTTGCGTGAGCGCTCCACAAAGCATGTATTTTATATATTAATCATCTTCAAGCTCAAATAATAGCCCAAATTACAAAATAGCAAGCTTTTAGCTTTTGAGTTTGCTTTAGCATAAAATAGGAATAAAGCTAACCGACAGTGCTCAAAGAGTGTGGCATGCCCAATACAATGTCCAAGTACAAATAGCATAATCGTGCGTCCATGCGCATACAAAATAATAATAAATATCCAACGCCTCAATAAATAGGCGTGACAAAATATAGGTGCCATGCCTAAGATATGCGCCCATCAAAATATAAGTAATAAATCGAATACTCGCTCTCCTCCAATGCTTTCCTCCGCCACTGCTGCTATCTCTACACATCAATTGAAGCATTCACAATCGTTAGTAAAATAATACAATTAAACCGACAAAAGTGAATACCTAGCAGTCTTCATCTAGATAAATAAATCAACTGGGTAGAAATCAATCCTAAACTTAATTTATTACGAGTGCGCACTCTAAACTCATAAACGTTTATGAATTTAATATGCATTTTGCAGAATCACCCGCTATGGAATCACCCATGTACACACTAAACTAATGAAATGCCCGAAAAGGATAGGCGTCCCCATCAACTTCTCGCACAAAGAATCCACTTTGTGTATGAACCCCGGTCATCAAAGTTTACGCAATCCACCGTAAATCCTCATGGAATCCACCGTGGCATGGAATCCACCGTGAAATATGCCTCCTGGTATCATACCACTGGTGCGCAGATCGGATGCTGTACGCTTGCATAGTGAATGCCGGAAGGTTACCAAGAACAATAGAACTCTACTTTTTGCACAAAATTCAATGTAAAAAGCATGAACGACATGAACAAGAGACCAATTGGGTGCAATCTCCCCCCATGCCTTGTGTGAGCGATCCAAAAAGCATGTATTTTATGTATTAATCATCTTCAAGCTCAAATAATAGCCCAAATTACAAAATAGCAAGCTTTTAGCTTTTGAGTTTGCTTTAGCACAAAATAGGAATAAAGCTGATGGACGGTGCTCAAAGAATCTGGCATGCCCAATACAGTGTCCAAGTATAAATAACATAATCGTGTGCCCATACGCATACAAAATAATAATAAATATCCAATGCCTCAATAAATAGGCGTGACAAAATATAGGCACCATGCCTAACGTATGCGCCCATCAAAATATAATCAATAAATCGAATACTCGCTATCCTCCAATGCTTTCCTCCGCCATTGCTACTATATCTACACATCAACTGAAGCATTCACAATCGTTAGTAAAATAATACAATTAAACCGACAAAAGTGAATACCTAGCAGTCTTCAGCTACATAAATAAATCAACTGGGTAGAAATCAATCCTAACCGTAATTTATTACGAGTGCGCACTTTAAACTCATAAACGTTTATTAATTTAATATGCATTTTGCGGAATCACCCGCTATGGAATCACCCATGTACACACTAAATTAATGAAACGCCCGAAAAGGACAGGCGTCCCCATCAACTTCTCGCACAAAGAATCCACTTTGTGTATGAGCCCCGGTCATCAAAGTTTACGGAATCCACTGTAAAACCTCACGAAATCCACCATGGCACGGAATCCACCGTGAAATGTCTCCTCTGGTGCGCAGATCGGATGCTGTACGCTTGCGTAGTGAATGCCGGAAGGTCCCCAAGAACAATAGAACTCTACTTTTTCCACAAAATTCAATGTAAAAAGCATGAACGACATGAACAAGAGACCAACTGGGTGCAATCTCTCCCCATGCCTTGTGTGAGCGCTCCACAAAGCATGTATTTTATGTATTAATCATCTTCAAGCTCAAATAATAGCCCAAATTACAAAATAGCAAGCTTTTAGCTTTTGAGTTTGCTTTAACACAAAATAGGAATAAAGCTAATGGACGGTGCCCAAAGAATCTGGCATGCCCAATACAATGTCCAAGTATAAATAACATAATCGTGCGCCCATGCGCATACAAAATAATAATAAATATCCAACGCCTCAATAAATAGGCGTGACAAAATATAGGCGCCATGTCTAAGGTATGCGCCCATCAAAATATAATCAATAAATTAAGTACTCACTATCCTCCAATGCTTTCCTCCGCCACTGCTGCTATCTCTACACATCAACTGAAGCATTCACAATTGTTATTAAAATAATACAATTAAACCGACAAAAGTGAATACCTAGCAGTCTTCAACTACATAAATAAATCAACTGGTTAGAAATCAATCCTAACCTTAATTTATTACGAGTGCGAACTCTAAACTCATAAATGTTTATTAATTTAATATGCATTTTGCGGAATCACCCGCTATGGAATCACCCATGTACACACTAAATTAATGAAATGCCCGAAAAGGACAGGCGTCCCCATCAACTTCTCGCACAAAGAATCCACTTTGTGTATGAGCCCCGGTCATCAAAGTTTATGGAATCCACCATAAAACCTCATGGAATCCACTGTGAAATATGCCTCCTAGCATCATACCCCCGGGGTGGGATAGCAATTGACCTCAATTGCTATTAGCTCAATGTGGAGCTAACAGAGTGGGGAAAGCATTTAAGTCTCTAGCGTGCATCCATTGAGCTTCTTCTACAGGATGGTTCTTAAATTTAACTAGATATCTAGAATATCTTCGGCCAGTTCTAGTGGTCATAAAATCATTGTCTATGATAGCTTCAGGTTTAAGTATTTTAGTCTCTTCCTCTAACAAAGGTGGGTTTTCATAAATAGGGTGTACAGGTAATTGGCCTCTAAATGGTCTTAATAAACTAATGTGAAATGTATTGTGAATTTTCCAATGAGGTGGTAATTCTAACTTGAATGCATTGTCATTAATTTTATGAATGATCCTAAATGGTCCATAGAATCTAGGGGCTAATTTCACAACTGGGTATCTATCTACACTTTGTAATCTACGTTTTTCTATTCTCAACCAAACATAGTCATCAATTTTGAAATTCATTGCTTGTCTTTTCTTATTGGCTTGTTTGGTATATGATTGCTGGGCTTTGGCAATCATGTCTTTAACCTCATCAAAAATAGTATTATGCATCCTAGCAATATCATCAGCACTCTGAATTCTATTGACAAAAATGCAACAGGTGTAGATAATCTTTAACCATAAATCACTTCAAACGGTGCTTTCTTTGTAAATGTGTGTGGTGTATTGTTATATACAAATTTTAATAAATGCAAATGTGTATCCCATGTTTGAGGTTTAGAAATAGTATAAGCACGTAAAAGATTTAGTATAGTATTGTTAGTAACTTCTGTTTGTCCATTAGTTTCAGGATGAAATGCAGATGAGAAATCAATTTTTGTGCCTAGATTAGCAAACAAAGTGATCCAAAAGTTGTTACAAAATCTAGAATCACGATCAGAAATAATAACTTCTGGTAATCCATGCTTAGTGAAAACAGTTTTAAAAAACAATTGTGCTGCCTGTGATGCAGTTAAAATTTTCTTACATGGAATGAAATATACTTGTTTACTAAACCTATCTACTACTGTCCAAATCATATCATGGTTAGATTTAGTATTAGGTAAACCAGTAATAAAATCCATAGAAAATTGTTCCCATGGTCTAGATGGAATAGATAAAGGCATAAGTAATCCATACTGTTTACCATGATGTCTCTTAACTCTTTGACAAATCAAACATTCAGAAACAAAGTTAGATACATCAATGTCCATATGCGGCCAATAAAAATCTTCAGTTAATGTACGTAAAGTAGATGTGATACCTCTATGACCTTGATATGGAGGACAATGAATCTCATTCAAAACAAAAGATTTGAATGGAACTGTAACACATAATCTCTTTTCATAAAACATAAATCCATCATTATAAGATAGTGAATCAATAGGAATCAAGTTATTTTGAACCAATTTATTCCAATTAGCATGAAAAGTAATATCCTGATGATAAGTATCTTTCATAGCAATCAAAGAATCAAATGATATAACATAAATATTATGAATGGCAGGTCTTCTACTTAATGCATCATCCACTACATTTTCTTTACCGGGTTGATATTGAATGATAGGATGAAAACTCTGAATAAAGGATGTGCATTTGATATGTCGGTCAGATATTTGGGGTTGGCTAAGTAAATGTCTAATACTTTGCTGATCGGTCTTAATCATAAATTCTGAACCCATTAAGTAGTGTTTCCACTGTCTTAAGGCTTGTACAACAACTAATAATTCTTTGTCATATGTGGAATATTTCAGTTCAGAGGGTTTCAACTTACAACTAGAATAGGCTATAGGATGATTGTCTTGCATAAGTACGGCTCCTATTCCTGATCCACTAGCATCAGTCACTACTAAAAAGAATGGTCTATTAAAATCATGCAACTGTAGAACAGGAGCATGGATTAATGCATGTTTCAATAAGTCAAAGGATTTCTGTTGATTTTCGGACCAATGATAGACAATACCTTTCTTCAGAAGTTTGGTTAATGGTAAAGCAAGTAATGAAAAATTACGCACAAACTTCCTATAGAAACTAGCAAGACCTAGGAAAGATCGTAACTCATGCACATTTTTAGGTACAGGCCAATTCAATATTGCATCTATTTTCTTAGGGTCAACTTTAATTCCATCAGATGATACTATATGACCTAAATACTCAATTTTTGTTTTAAAGAATTCACTCTTTTTCGGATTTGCATACAGTTGATTATCTCTTAATAACTGGAAAACCAATGACAAATGCTCATAATGTTCTTTCTCATTTTGACTAAACACCAGAATATCATCAAAGAAGAGTTACACAATATTGATATTTCAAAAATATACGGTTCATCATTCTACTAAATGTAGCAAGTGCGTAGTCAATCCGAAAGGCATCACTAAAAATTCATAATGACCAAACTGTGTCCTAAATGCAGTCTTGAATATGTTAGACTTATCTAGTCTCACTTGATGATAACCAGACTTAAGGTCTATTTTACTAAATATGGTAGAACCTTGCAGTTTGTCCATAAGGTCATCGACTCTAGGAATTGGATACCTATTCTTTACGGTGATCTTATTTAAAGCTCGATAGTCAATGCACATACGATAGGTATTATTCTTCTTCTTGACTAACAGAACAAGTGCACCAAATGGAGAACTACTAGGTCTAATCAATCCTCTATTTAGTAATTCCTCAACTTGACTTTGAATTTCTTTTTGCTCTATCCGGTTATGCCTATATGGTGCTTTGCAAGGTGGTTGTGTGCCAGGAATCAAATCTATTTTATGGTCTTTTGGACGTGAAGGAGGTAAACCAGGTGGTAGATCTTTGACAAAACAGTCTTTAAAATGTGCAAGAAATTCTTTATGCCTAGGGTGCATATGATTTTCTTTAACTTGCAGTTCATTCACCCAAATGAGATAAGATTTACTACTGTTGCGTAATGCACGTTTAGCTTGAGTATGCGAAAGCAGTGGAAAAGCATTAGATGCATGCATACCATACAATGTAATATGTTTTCCTTGAAATTGAATATTAATTGAATGTGTGGAATAATCTATATCTGGATTATGCTAGTGACGCCAAGGCATACCTAAAATAATGTCACTCGACTGTAATGGAACAACTAGAAAATTTCTTCTTTCAGTGTATTGACCAATTTGAATTTCTAAGTCATGCACTTCATGTGTACCATTATACCTAGTGCCTAAGAATGCTGCTTTAATGCGATAATGCGTAGGTACAGTCTGTAACTTCAATTCTTTTACTAGCTTTGCAGAAATAAAATCATGAGTACTACCGTCATCATGCAAAATAATCTTTTCCTTTCCATGCACTAAACATTTTATAGTCAATAAAGAATGTGGAGTTGGCATACCTGGTAAAGTATCCAAAGAAGTAGTAGTGTTGTCCTCATCTTCCGTGAAATTAGGCATATCTTCATGTTTGTCTTCTTCCATTGCTCCAAGGTAGTTGATATGGATAGGTGGCTTCTTCGAATGGCAATTTGTTGCTAGATGTCCAGGCTGGTGGCATTTATAACATACTATAGGCTTGGCTTTGGTTACATTGTTTGCAATGGCGGGAAGTCTAGGTACATTAGGATTTGACTATGGAATAGGCTTGGGGTCTTGGTTGGTATTGGATGGTAAAGCAGGTGGTTTTGCCCAATTCTTACGGAAAGATGATGAAGGGAAACAACCTTGATTAAATCTTCTAAAATTTGAGTTGAATCGCTTAGATCCACAGTTACCATTGGCTTGGAATTGCTATGGACATCTGTCTCTACCTCGCAGCTTGTCTTCAATATCATGAGCTAATGAAATTGTGTCTTCATGAGTTGCAGGCTTGAACATGTTAACTTCAGCGTAGTAATGCCCAAGGAGTCCAGACATATACTTGTGCTTGTGTGTCGTTTCAGGCACGTCTTCAAGCATGCGTAACTGGAGTAGCGCATTCCAAAAACGCTCTGTGTATTGAGAAATAGGCTCACGATCCCGTTGCTGAAGAAGGTCCCATTGCTTTATGGATTTTTCATGAAATTGTGAAGGAAGGAAATTCTGCATAAACTTCTTGAAATTCTCCCAGGTAGTGGGACAATCTATACTCTTGCGTACCACAGTCCACCAAAGAGATGCTCTATCCACTAAATGATTAGTGACACACTTGATTTTATCTTTTTCTGCATAGGTTTCCTCATGAAAGTAGTAATCAAACTGACTAATGAATGCACGAACACTTTTTCTCTCTTGAGTGCCATTGAAAGTACAGAATTTGAAATTTATTTTACTTATCTTTGATTCCTTGCAGATGGATTGAGCTTCGAGAGTCGCATCAATGGTACGTCGAATAAGATCTTCAGATTGAGGTTCCTCTTTGTCGGTAGTCGATCTTTGTAAATTAGCCATTTGAACTTGCAATGCTTGCCTAGCTCGTCGTTCTTCATCCAATTGCATCATAATTAAGTCTAGCTTTTGCTCCATTGTAGGTTCAGGTAGGTCGCCTTCAGCCATTAAATCATCCATATGTGATTCCGTCATCCTGCAAAACTCAAAAGACCTCTCACTCTCAAAATCAAGTTAGCGGGATGAGCATAGCTCAAGTTCAGGTGTACAAGGCTTATATATTTTTGGGTGTGGCTTTCACAATCTTCGTCTTTGACTATTGCGAAATTTGTAATCTTTGAAAAATCTGTGTTTTATCCTTCTTCGTATGCTAAAAATGCTTCAGCAAACCTGCGTATGCATAGAGTACCTTCCAATGAACAACTTTGCAGTTCGGAGTTTCTGCGCAGGAACAACCCTTCTATGAGTTTTGAACAGAAGTCAGTTTTGACTCCAGGTGACTTGTTTGACTTGCAGAGTGCCAGACTTATGTGACTTGCAGAGTTTGTAGACTTGCAGAACTTGGTTGCTTTATGTAACTTGCAAAACTTCGACTTGATAAACTTACAAAACTTGATTGGTTGTGTGTGACTTGGAGGACTTATCTGATTGAAAGCTTAAGTGATTAAGCTTTAAGCTTAATCTTAGTAAAAACGGCGAATCGTGGGGGGAGGGACCGTTTTTTCCAGCGCGGCGTAATTTTCGGACATCTTCAAAGACCTCGTGATGCAATTTCGAAGCTTTAAGTTTCTTTAAGCTTATGAAGCTTTACTACTAAGCTTAATAAGAATAAAAGCTTTTAGGCTTTTAAGCTATGGAGTCTTATGTCTATGTATGAAGACGATTTGACGTAGGAGATATCATGTGGTCCTCCGCCTCTGCAAGCTGGTCCTTCACAGTCTAATGATGGAAACAGAGGTTCTTGATTGCCACGAATCTGCCTGTATTGACCGTTCATGACGAGATTGACCGTAGAGCCTGATCGTTCCAGGAGCTCTGCCTTCGCACAAGATGGGTAGCGATTGGAAGCTCTTGATCTCAGCTTTGCTCTGATACCACTGGTGCGCAGATCGGATGCTGTATGCTTGCATAGTGAATGCCAAAAGGTCCCAAAAAATAATAGAACTCTACTTTTTGCACAAAATTCAATGTAAAAAGCATGAACGATATGAACAAGAGACCAATTGGGTGCAATCTCCCCCCATGCCTTGTGTGAGCACTCCACAAAGCATGTATTTTATGTATTAATCATCTTCAAGCTCAAATAATAGCCCAAATTACAAAATAGCAAGCTTTTAGCTTTTGAGTTTGCTTTAACACAAAATAGGAATAAAGCTAATGGACGGTGCCCAAAGAATTAGGCATGCCCAATACAATGTCCAAGTATAAATAACATAATCGTGAGCCCATACGTATACAAAATAATAATAAATATCCAATGCCTCAATAAATAGGCGTGACAAAATATAGGCACCATGCCTAAGGTATGCGCCCATCAAAATATAATCAATAAATCAAACACTCGCTATCCTCGAATGCTTTCCTCCGCCACTGCTGCTATCTCTACACATCAACTGAAGCATTCACAATCGTTAGTAAAATAATACAATTAAACAGACAAAAGTGAATACCTAGCAGTCTTCAGCTACATAAATAAATCAACTGGTTAGAAATCAATCCTAACCTTAATTTATTACGAGTGCGCACTCTAAACTCATAAACGTTATTAATTTAATATGCATTTTGCGGAATCACCCGCTATGGAATCACCCATGTACACACTAAATTAATGAAACACCCGAAAAGGACATGCATCCCCATCAACTTCTCGCACAAAGGATCCACTTTTTGTATGAGCCCCGGTCATCAAAGTTTACGGAATCCATCGTAAAACCTCACGGAATCCACCATGGCACAGAATCCACCGTGAAATATGCCTCCTAGCATCAAACACTATAAATGTAACGTGTCCACTAGTATCATCCAGGACATGTCTTAGCAATTGTAATATTCCATTTTGCTAAACACATGAATGGGCTCAAATAGAAAACGAATTGGATAAATGAATTTTTTTTAATTATTCCCCCTTATCCCTCCAGCCGACTAACGAGCTGGAGGGGGAGGGGAATAGAAGGAGCAATTAAGCTCCTTGGTGGAGCTTGGGATGAGGGGGGGGAACATGCGTGATGACACGTAGGGGAGGGAAGATCCCCCTCCCCTCCACTATTTAAATCAGGGAGGCGGTCAGTCTGGGTAAAAAGAAAAGATGCCATCGTGTTGCTGAAAGGAGGAGCCGAGACTCTCTTGTGAAAAATCGTGAGGGAAGGAGAGGTGGAAGCCATTGCCGCTGAGTGTGAGGAGGAAAAACCTGAGACTGCTGTCTCCGCTCCCATAGAGTGTGAAGTGGCTGCTATGAGCAGAAAGTGGGGCGCTATTGGGAGAGGGCCGTGAGCTGTAGTGGCAACGGAAGACTGGTCGCCACCAAGGAGATCGCCGCCGCCTGAAGCCATATGCCATCCCAAGACGCTGTGATGGCCATCTATTGCCCCCCCCTCCCCCGTAATCGTCTGGGAGTCAGAAGCTTCCAAGGGAGGGGGGCCTTCTTAAACCCCCTTCCTATACCTTTTTATTAAACCCCCTTCCCCCCCCCCCCCCCGGGTTTAAAATCCCTAAGCCCCTTGTTTCCCCCCCCCCCCCCCCCCCGTTTTAATCCCCCTAAGCCCCCTTGTTTCCCCCCCCCCCCCCCCCCGGTTTTAATCCCCCTAAGCCCCCTTATTCCCCCCCCCCCCCAGTTTTAATCCCCCTAACCCCCTTGTTTCCCCCCCCCCCGCCCGGGTTTTAAAAACCTTTAAGCCCCATTTCACCCTCGTTCCTCGTGCTAAAACCCCCTACCTTCACTTTGATGTCACTCCCTCTAAAAGCACGAAGACCTTAAGGGTCTTATTACATTTTTTTCCCGTGTCTTATCACCCCTCTTATCCCTTAAGCCTACAACACCTTCGTGTTAGGTCCTGCCCTAGCCCTTCCCTTATGGCGTATTGAAACCCCTTACCTCCAAGTTAACCCAAGGTCTTTCAACCTCACTTATAATCCTTGCGGTTACTATATTTCCTTGGAGTTCGCTTCCGTACCTTGTGTCTTTTCCACACCTTTTTATTCCCGTCCGTGCAAGCTTACAAAGGCCATTAAGCCTTCCCCATGGCTTCAATGGGTCTTAGTTATAAAAGATTCTAAAACACCCTTTCAAATTCCTGAATTCAAGGGGGGAGCCTTCCAAAAACTACTTTGACGAACGGTGCAAGGGAGCGACGATGGAATTCTAAGGAGAAGTTGTAAAGCTTCTTCTACGTCTGAAGGACTACAATTGCGATGCCTCCTAAGAAAGTCCAAGGTGTAGCCACGGGAGGGTCATCTCCCGGTATCCATGTGGATATCTCACCCCAAAACCAGGTTTTTTCTCCTTGGCTTTAATTTGGTTTTAAGTCGATCATGCAAAGAGAAATTGTTAAGGATATGATATATTTGTTCGAGTTATTTGTAACTAAGGAGTTTAGCTTATGAATGATAATGTATAGAACTTAGTTTTCTTCAAATTGCATCAAGCATTATAAATTACGAGCAAGATTATCCATTTACTATAGTAGTATATTTTAGTTAAATCCTAAGGTGTAGAAATTATATCTTGCACCATTAGTCTTATTCCTTTCGCAACGAATCATTGTAAATGGTTAAATTCATGAAGGGTTTCTTTCGATGCTCAAATTACTAGGAAGTTATCTTTGATAATTGCACATCCTAGCAAGGCAAATGTTGTTATTTGGCATGAGTTCATCTTTAAGGAAAACGGAAGTTAAATTGAACTGTATTGACTGGAAAGTAAATTGTCACAAGGATAGCAAAACCGTGACAAGACGATTAATATTACCTTCCAAAAGATAACTGAACCAATCTAAACATAGAAACATTCATACCCTAAACACTTGACTACTTTCCTTACTGTAGGGACAATAAATTCGTAAAGATAAGGAACTAGGGTTTGTCCCTAAGGTTCTTAAAAGAAGAAACCCTAGGCTTGACATACGTCAGCTTAAAGGATCTAAACAAATTATTCCATCGAAGACTTGCGCAATAAGTACGAAATCATTTAGTCTTGTGATTGATTCACAAGGAGAAAGGGTAGAAACCCTCATCAAGGATGGCAGATCCCTACGCAAAGTTATCTTGCAAAAAGACGTATTTTTGGATATCCTTCTAAATAAGGAAAGTTGTAAATTGGAAACTAGCATATCTAAGGAACTTTAGGGTTAACCAAGTTGGGTATGCCCTACACCAGAATGTAAAAGATCTTGCCAATTTACAAGACACCTTGGGAACGAGTGCTGATACACTCAAAAGGAAAGAACACTTCCTTAGCAGTTTGCCAAACAACTCGGTTGATTAACGGAAATGTTTGTGCTTGCTAGAGATTTTAGGGCTCTGTTTGAATTATGAATTACAAATTAAATGAGCACCTATACTTCAGGTTAAAGGTCTGAAGGGAGAGGGAGCTTCAGTTACCCCCGACTGCCTGCCTGACCCTAACCAAGGGGGTTGTTGACCGCGCCAGGAACATGGACCGAACCCGCCGCGAGAGGTCTCTCCGTTGAGCTCTACTTGGAGCAAGAGGATACTTGGGTGCCGGGGGGGCTCTGGCCATAAATCCCTCGCCTTCCGGGTCCTGCACAAGAGGCTAACGTGACTCGGGATTCGATCTCGAGGCCCGCATACTAGTTTGCGGGCGGAAGCTTGGAATAGTGATCCCTGGGAATCACTGGATAGCCTTCGGGCGGATTATGGATAAGCCTACGGGCGAAACTCCTTGTATTTCAAAGATAAAATGATGAAATGTTAAAAGAACTTGCTTGATATTGTTTTTCTATGTCACGTGATAAGATTACGTGAAGGAACCAGTGCTTAACCGCCAGGTTAATTAAAGAAACTGATTGTTATATGTCAAATTAATGTGTTAGATAATTACATAACTAAAACAAACCGAGGAAAGTGTGGAGGATGAGCCATGGATCTGTCCTACGGTTGGGTGGTCCCGGTTAGCTGGGAACTTTTCTAAAAAATCTCGAAGAACAGCAGGATGATCATCATCATCAAAACGAATAACGAGAACGATGACCTAGAGTTACGTCTTACCTGATTTACGATGTTTTAGGGGAACGGAATGGGACTATGCCTTATGGCGGAGAGGTTGAGCCTTGCATCCCTCTAGTTTTCCATTCTCCTTGAACCAAGTGCAGCATGAATCCGCTTCGGACCTGGCATTTCTGTGTAAAGTTGTTCGCTCGGGTCTGACGCTAGTTGCTGTTAGCTAATGATCAATTAGGAAAACCCTAATTCCGGTCGATCCTAAGTGGGGAACGGCCAGGATACTTCTGCTACGTGGCAGATGCGGGAAGACCTAGATCGCAAAACCCGTAACATTCCATGGGAGTGCCGGGCGGAGTTTTCTAGACATCCTTTCTGATGGACTGCTAAGATGTATCCTGGACGATACTAGCGGACATGTTACAGTTGGTATCAGAGCCGACCAACAACGGAATTATTTTTATGAGATCTCAATAAAATTAAATAAAGAAATTGCTGCTATCCAAACATTTCCTTACCTTCAATGCTGTCTTGTAGAGTTATGAAGCATGGAACAAGTTTTTGGTATTTCGAGTCATGTTTATGACTGCAATGCATTCTCTGCTTTATAGACAAAGAATTGGGATGATGAACATCCCAGAGCAGATTTATAATCCATCACCTTTATACATAGAATGAAGATGGACGGGGTCTTCAGGAATCTACTATATAGCCACCCACCGGTTTGATTATCTACAGACCAACCTAAAAAGGATCAAGTGGTTGGAAGACTTGAAAGTCGTGAAGCTGTTCATTTTTGTGGAAGCTCACGTAAATTCGACTTTACATATTCAATGTCGGAGGGTTGAAATGAACTCATATGTATATGAGGAAGTAACCCGTGTAATCCCAGCCGACAGGATTAAAGTGTTGGGCCGCCATGAGAAGTATGGATTCCAACGGAAAGGGTATCCTGAACTTCCAATGAATTATCGATTCCTAAAGATCCATGACCCAAAACCCTACTATTACACAGTTCCTGTAGACAAATGCAATACAACATTATTCTCCCCAAACTGAATGTAATGATTGGATTATCATCACACGGAACATTGTATAAGGCTGTGCCCATGTAAATACAAATAAAGACTTCTTTTATCAATATCTGGCTGTGCATAAGAGATGTTAAAAAGTTAAATAGCTACATTGTTTACGAGATAGCTGAACTAGAAATGAAAGATAAGCTAACGTCGATTATCATATAATAACGTTAAGAAAAATTTTATCCAGGCACAACCCCAAGTACAGGTTCCAAATTCGCCCCCTACATCAAGTACTGCTGTGACCCAGGAGAAGAAGTTCCTCCTCAAGCAGATAAAGCCACCCGAGTTTGACGGGAGAGGCAGATTCGTCCAGTCTGATGCTGAAATTTGGATTCAATCCATGGAGGATTACTTTGAAGCAGCTGGTACTGCACCTACCAATCAGGCCATGCTCGCCAAGTTAAAACTCATCGGCGAAGCCAGACTTTGGTGGAAGCAATGGTGCAAGGATCAAGGGACTTCAGAGGGGTCCGTTACCTGGGAGAAGTTGAAGAAAGCCGTGCAGGGAAGATATTTACCACCTGCATATTGTACGCAGAAAATGAATGAGTTCTACAAGCTAAAACAACTAGGACTCACTCTTGACGCATACTACTCTAAATTCGTCTCCCTTTTAAAGTATGCACCACAGATGGACATGACGCAGCAGGTGTCCAAATTTTGTGCGGGCTTAAATCCACCTGTAAATACCCATCTCGAATCTATGCGTCCATCAGATCTTCAGGATGCACTCATCCAAGCGGTGCCTATAATTCAAGAGGTGCAAGCTAGACCAAGGGGTAACAAAACTTGGTCCTATAGTGACCCGAACAAATGAGCATTTAGACCTCAAATGAAGAGAGTTCAAGGTCATAATCAAGGACAAAGGAAGAAAGCAAGGACAAATAACGTCAACAACTTTGTTCCTACTCAAAGTAATGGCTGAAACCTCCGTTGTTTCCACTACAATGAAGCTGGTCACTTCAAGAGGCAATGTCCCAAGCTCAGCGGAGGACATCGCCAAACGCCTTTACAAGGAGCAGGCCGCGGTCAAGGAGCCGTTACCCGTGGAAGTGGAAGAACTGCTTGCATTGCCAATAGGCAAAGATGCGAAGAAGAAGAAGAGGAAGATCCTGATTATGGAAGCAGAATTTGAAAGAGCGACAGTCCATGCCGCTTTACACAAGAAAGGGCCGAATCGCCAGTTCTCGGTAATTCAGACACCGTCGGACTATCAAGGTAAATGTTTCAAAACCTTGATTGATTGTGGCAGTACACATTCCTTTATCTCACCAGCATGTGCAAAAAGATTAGGAATAGCCACAGTAGAAGCATCTACCCTGCTTGTGGAATTGGCAAACGGTCGTGAGGTAACTTGTACCAGGCAAACTGCTAAGGTGGAATTCTTTCAGGGAGGAAAGAAGACTTCAGTCAAATTCAGAGTCATGAATTTAGGTATCCATGAGTGTCTACTCGGGATGGATTGGCTTAAGCCTAATGACGCCCACATTCATTGTGGAAAGGGTCAAGTTTCCTTTCGAAACTCTGAAAGGGAATTTGTCACAACTCAAGGTGAGGCAGGAGTGCCAAGAATCCAATTAGCCAAAGTATCTCGGATCATAAAAGGAGTTAGAAAAGGATTACCTGTTTACCTGATCAAACTCAACAAGTTAGATCGAAAGTAAGAGCCTCATGAAGGACCTTCTTGGCTAAAGGAATACGCTGACGTATTCCATGAGGAATTGATTGAACTTCCGCCTCCAAGAGAAGTAGATCATGAGACTAGGCTAGTGCCTGGAGCTGCACCAATTGCAAAGAGATGTTATAGAATGTCCATACCAGAAGCAATTGAGTTGAAGGAACAACTCAAGCAATTGTTAGATCAGGGTTACATCCGGCCTAGCAACTCACCGTGGGGAGCTCCAGTACTATTCCAGAAAAAGAAAGATGGGACACTTCGACTATGTATTGATTATGGAGGGTTGAATCAATCAACAGTCAAGAACAAGTATCCTATTCCTAGAATAGATGAGCTTCTTGATCGTCTTCAAGGTGCAAAGATCTTCTTCAAGATTGATCTCAGGTCAGGTTACTATCAGATAAGGATCAAGGAAGAAGATATTCCAAAGACGGCCTTCAATACAAGATATGGGCACTTTGAGTTCCTGGTTATGTCATTCGGGCTTACAAATGCACCTGCCACCTTCAATAGATTAATGCAAGATATCTTTAGGCCATATCTTGATGATTTCGTGCTTGTCTTCTTCGATGACACTTTAGTCTATTCTAAACAAGAAGAAGATCATGAACCTCAACTTCGGATTGTCCTTGAGACAATGAGGTCTCATAAGTTGTATGCAAAAATGAAGAAGTGTGCATTCTTCAAGCGTCAGATTGAATATTTGGGATTCATAGTATCATCAGAAGGAATATCAGTAGACCCAGCCAAGGTCAGAGATGTGCTTGAATGGCCAATGCCAGTATCCGTCAAAGAGATACGTAGCTTTCTTGGATTGACAGGATGGTATAGGGTCTTCATCAAAAACTATGCTTTGATTGCAGCACCTCTTACAGACTTACTAAAGAAGCAGACTTCCATTACATGGTCAACTTCCGAACAAAATAGCTTCGACAAATTGAAGCAAAGTTTGGTATCAACACCTATTCTAAAACTTCCTGACCTCAATAAGGAGTTCGAGGTAGTAACTGATGCTAGCATTCTTGCCTTGGGGTGTGTACTTATGCAGGAAGATCATCCAGTAGCATACTCTTCAAGGAAATTGAAGAGTCATGAAAAGAATTATGCCACGCATGATCTAGAATTACTAGCTATCATCCATGCTCTAAAGCTTTGGAGATACTACCTGTTGGGTAACAAGTTTATTCTAGTAACCGATCATAAGAGTCTCAAATGGATTTTTACCCAGAACGAGCTCAACATGAGACAACGTCGGTGGATTGAAGTATTGGAGGAATATGATTTTGAAATCAAGTACCGACCAGGGAAGGAGAATGTAGTTGCCGATGCACTCAATCACAAGGCATTCCTAAATTCCCTAATCTTGCAGAATCCATCAACGGCCAGATCTCTGGCTGCAAAGGTATCTATGCCAAACAACCCTATACTTGAACTAGCTAGAGAGGAAGCATGCCATGGTTTGGCCTACCAAACAATGATAAAGGAAATATCTACCAAGGAGCAGAATCAGAAGTTGCAAGCTAAGTATCAGGAATTTTCCATTGATAATGTACTTGTCTACTACAGAACAAGTGATTTTGAAATCAAGTATCGACCAGGGAAGGAGAATATAGTTGCCGATGCACTCAATCGCAAGGCATTCCTAAATTCCCTAATCTTGCAGAATCCATCAACGGCCAGATCTCTGGCTACAAAGGTATCTATGCCAAACAATCCTATACTTGAACTAGCTAGAGAGGAAGCATGCCATGATTTGGCCTACTAAACAATGATAAAGGAAATATCTACCAAGGAGCAGAATCAGAAGTTGCAAGCTAAGTATTAGGAATTTTCCATTGATAATGGACTTGTCTACTACAGAACAAGGTTGTGTATACCAGCAAGCCAGTCACTTAAGCAGAAGATATTATGGGAAGCTCATGATTCTCCTTTCGCAGGACATCCTGGCTATGCTAAGACTCTTAATGCAGTTAGGAAGAGCTACCATTGGGAGAGGCTTAAAGGTGACGTTCTCAAATATGTCACTGAGTGTTTGTCTTGCCAACGTATCAAGGCCGAACATGTCATGATGCCAGGGAAACTGCAACCGCTTGACATTCCCCAAATGAAATGGGAATTCATCAGTATGGATTTTGTTGTGGGCTTACCCCAAGTCCAAGGAGGATACAATTCCATTATGGTTGTGGTTGACATGCTTACCAAGGTTGCACACCTGATCCCAGTAAAGACAAACTATAAAGCCTTCAACATTGCAAGATTGTTTATCAAGGAGATATTCAAGCTACATGGGTTACCTAGAAGAATCATTAGTGATCGAGATTCTCTCTTCACATCATAGTTCTTGAAAGCTATCTTTGAAGCTATTGGGACTCAACTCTATTTTAGCACCGCCTACCATCCCCAAACAGATGGCCAAACAGAGCGCGTAAATCAAGTCATCGAGGATATGCTTAGGGCGTACTGTTGTCGAGAGCCGAAGAGGTGGATTCAATTCTTGCCTTTGGTTGAATTTGCCTACAATGCTTCTTACCACCAGAGCATTCTGATGACTCCTTTCCAGGCCATGATTGTCGAAGTTCCCTAAACTTTTCTGATCCAACCCTAAGAGTTGAAGCATCAAGACAGATGTTGGAAGACATGGATGATCAAATAAAGTCAATAAGACAAGACATACAAGCAGCCAAGGATAGACAAAAGGCATACGCAGATTTGAAACGGCAAGAAAGAGTCTTCAAAGAAGGAGACATGGTCTTCATTCGTGTACGCCCTAAAAAGAGTTCCCTATCCTTAGGAGATTACAAGAAGCTAAGTCCAAGGTATTGTGGACCGTACAAAATCCTCAAATGCCTAGGACCTAATGCTTACAGATTGCAACTACCTAAGAACCTAAAGGTTCACAATGTATTCCATATCAGCCTATTGAAGAAATATGTACCTAATCCTAACCATGTACTTGATGATCAACAAGTTGTAATGCCTAGTCAAGGAGTCCTTCAACTAAGGCCTGATAGGATCTTAGATGTTAGGAAGAGACAATTAAGATCCAGAACCTTGAGAGAATGCCTCGTCCATTGGAAAGATTATCCCGAAGAGGATGCCACTTGGATAGATGAAGGCACAGTCAACCATCAATATCCCCAGTTTATCTCGAGATGAGGACATCTCGATTCCTCTAAGAGGGAGAGAATGTAATATTCCGTTTTGCTAAACACCTGAACAGGCTCAAATAAAAAATGAATTGGATAAATGAATTTTTTTTATTATTCCCCCTTATCCCTCTAGCTGACTGATGAGCTGGAGGGGGAGGGGAATAGAAGGAGAAATTAAGCTCCTTGGTGGAGCTCGGGATGAGGGGGGGGAACATGCGTGATGACACGCAGGGGAGGGAAGATCCCCCTCCCCTCCACTCTTTAAATCAGGGAGGCCGTCATTCTGGGGAAAAAGAAAAGATGCCATCGTGTTGCTGAAAGGAGGAGCCGAGACTCTCTTGTGAAAAATTGTGAGGGAAGGAGAGGTGGAAGCCATCGCCGTTGAGTGTGAGGAGGAAAAACCTGAGACTGCTGTCTCCGCTCCCATAGAGTGTGAAGTGGCTGCTATGAGCAAGAAGTGGGGCGCTATTGGGAGAGGGCCATGAGCTGCAGTAGCAACGGAAGACTGGTCGCCACCAAGGAGATCGCCGCCGCCTAAAGCCATACGCCATCCCAAGACGCTATGATGGCCATCTATTCCCCCCCCGTAATCGTCTGGGAGTCAGAAGCTTCCAAGGGAGGGGGGCCTCCTTAACCCCCATTCCTATACCTTTTTATTAAACCCCCTTCCCCCCCCCCCCCCCCCCCCCCCCCGGTTTTAATCCCCCTAGGCCCCTTTGTCCCCCCCCCCCCCGGTTTTAATCCCCCTAAGCCCCCTTGTCCCCCCCCCCCCCCGCGGTTTTAGTCCCCCTAAGCCGCCTTGTCCCCCCCCCCCCCCCATTTTTAATCCCTCTAAACCCCTTTTTTTTCCCCCGGTTTAATCCCTCTAAGCCCTCTTTTCCTCCCTCCCCCCCCCCCCCCCCCCCCCCCCGGGTTTTAAAAACCTTTAAGCCCCATTTTACCCTCCTGCCTCGTACTAAAACCCCTTACCTTCACTTTGAAGTCACTCCCCCCTAAAACCATGAAGACCTTAAGGATCTTATTACATTTTTTTCCCGTGTCTTATCACCCCTCTTATCCCTTAAGCCTACAACACCTTCGTGTTAGATCCTGCCCTAGCCCTTCCCTTATGGCATATTGAAACCCCTTACCTCCAAGTTAACCCAAGGTCTTTCAACCTCACTTATAATCCTTGCAGTTACTATATTTCCTTGGAGTTTGCTTCCGTACCTTGTGTCTTTTCCACACCTTTTTATTCCCGTCCGTGCAAGCTTACAAAGGCCATTAAGCCTTCCCCATGGCTTCAATGGGTCTTAGTTATAAAAGATTCTAAAACACCCTTTCGAATTCCCGAATTCAAGGGGGGAGCCTTCCAAAAACTACTTTGACGAACGGTGCAAGGGAGCGACAGTGGAATTCTAAGGAGAAGTTGTAAAGCTTCTTCTACGTTTGAAGGACTACAATTGCGATGCCTCCTAAGAAAGTCCAAGGCATAGCCGCGGGAGGGTCATCTCCCGGTCTCCATGTGGATATCTCACCCCAAAACCAGGTTTTTTCTCCTTGGCTTTAATTCGGTTTTAAGTCGATCATGCAAAGAGAAATTGTTAAGGATAGGATATATTTGTTCGAGTTATTTGTAACGAAGGAGTTTAGCTTATGAATGATAATGTATAGAACTTGGTTTTCTTCAAATTGCATCAAGCATTATAAATTACGAGCAAGATTATCCATTTACTATAGTAGTATATTTTAGTTAAATCCTAAGGTGTAGAAATTATATCTTGCACCATTAGTCTTATTCCTTTCGCAACGAATCATTGTAAATGGTTAAATTCATGAAGGGTTTCTTTCGATGCTCAAATTACTAGGAAGTTATCTTTGATAATTGCACATCCTAGCAAGGCAAATGTTGTTATTTGGCATGAGTTCATCTTTAAGGAAAACGGAAGTTAAATTGAACTGTATTTATTGGAAAGTAAATTGACACAAGGATAGCAAAACTGTGACAAGATGATTAATATTACCTTCCAAAAGATAACTGAACCAATCTAAACATAGAAACATTCATACCCTAAACACTTGACTACTTTCCTTACTGTAGGGACAATAAATTCGTAAAGATAAGGAACTAGGGTTTGTCCCTAAGGTTCTTAAAAGAAGAAACCCTAGGCCTGACATACGTCAGCTTAAAGGATCTAATATTCCTTTTGATGATACTATGAATCCCAGATATTCAATCTGATGCTTGAAGAATGCACACTTCTTCATTTTAGCATATAGCTTATGTGACCTCATTGTCTCGAGGACAATCCGAAGTTGAGGTTCATGATCTTCTTCCTGTTTAGAATAGACTAAAGTGTTATTGAAGAAGACAAGCACTAAATCATCAAGATATGGCCTAAAGATATCTTGCATTAATCTATTGAAGGTGGTAGGTGCATTGGTAAGCCCGAATGACATAACTAGGAACTCAAAGTGCCCATATCTTGTATTGAAGGCTGTCTTTGGGATATCTTCTTCCTTGATCCTTATCTGATAGTAACCTGACCTGAGATCAATCGTGGAGAAGATCTTCGCACCCTGAAGATGATCAAGAAGCTCATCTATTCTAGGAATAGGATACTTGTTCTTGAGTGTTGATTGATTCAACCCTCGGTAATCGATACATAGTCGAAGTGTCCCATCTTTCTTTTCATGAAATAGTACTAGAGTTCCCCACAGTGAATTGCTAGGCCGGATGTAGCCCTGATCTAATAGTTGCTTGAGTTGTTCGTTTAGCTCAATTGCTTCTGGTATGGACATTCTATAAGGTCTCTTGGCAATTGGCGCAGCTCCAGGTACTAACCTAATCTCATGATCCACTTCTCTTTGCGGCAGAAGCTCAGTCAACTCTTCAGGGAATACGTCCGCGTATTCCTTTAGCCAAGAAGGTCCTTCATGAGACTCTTGCTTTTGATCTAACTTGTTGAGTTTGATCAAGTAAACGGGTAATCCTTTTCTGACTCCTTTTATGATTCGAGATACTTTGGCCAACTGGATTCTTGGCACTCCTGCCTCACCTTGAGTTGTGACTAATTCCCTTTCAGAGTTTCGAAAGGAAACTTGACCCTTTCCACAATGAATGTGGGCATCGTTGGGCTTAAGCCAATCCATTCCGAGTAGACACTCATGGATACCTAAATTCATGACTCTGAATTTAATCAAAGTCTTCTTTCCTCCCAGAAAGAATTCCACCTTAGCAGTTTGCCTGGTACAAGTTACCTCACGACCATTTGCCAATTCCACAAGCAGGGTAGCTGCTTCTACTATGGCTAATCCTAATCTTTTTGCACATGCTGGTGAGATAAAGGAATGTGTACTGCCACAATCAATCAAGGTTTTGAAACCTTTACCTTGATAGTCTGACGGTGTCTGAATCACCGAGATCTGGCGATTTGGCCCTTTCTTGTGTAAAGCGGCATGGATTGTCGCTGTTTCGAATTCTGCTTCCATGGTCGGATCTTCTTCTTCTTCTTCTTTGCACATTTTCCTATTGGCAATGCAGGCGGTTCTTCCTCTCCCTTGGGTAGCAGCTCCTTGACCACGGCCTGTTCCTTGGAAAGGCACTTAGCCATGTCCTCCACCAAGCTTGGGACATTGCCTCTTGAAGTGACCGGGTTCGTTGCAGTGGAAACAACGGAGGTTTCAGCCACTACTTTGAGTAGGAACAAAGTTATTGACATTATTCGTCTTAGCTTTCTTTCTTTGTCCCTGATTATGGCCTTGAACTCTCTTCATTTGAGGTCTGAATGCTCCTCTATTCGGGTCATTATAGGACCAAGTTTTGTTACCCCTTGGTCTAGCTTGAACCTCCTGAATCATAGGCGCCGCTCGAATGAGTGCATCCTAAAGATCTGATGGATGCATAGATTTGAGATGGGTATTTACTAGGAGATGGATGCATAGATTCGAGACGAATTTAGAGTAGTATGCGTCAAGAGTGAGTCCTAACTGCTTTAGCTCGTAGAACTTGTTCATTTTCTGCGTGCGATATGCAGGTGGTAAGTATCTTCCATGCACGGCTTTCTTCAACTTCTCCCAGGTAACGAATCCCTCTGCGATCCCTTGATCCCTGCACCATTCCTTCCACCAAAGTCTGGCTTTGCCAGTGAGTTTTAACTTGGCGAGCATAGCTTGATTGGTAGGTGCAGTACCGGCTGCTTCGAAGGAATCCTCCATGGATTCAATTCAAATTTCAACATCGGCCTAAACAAATCTGTCTCTCCCGTCAAACTCGGGTGGCTTAATCTGCTTGAGGAGGAACTTCTTCTCCTGGATCACAGCAGTGCTTGATGTAGGAGACGAATTTGGAACCTGTACCTGGGATTGTGCCTGAATAAAGGTTTTCTTAACGTTATTATACGATAATCGTTGTTAGCTTATATTACATCTTTAATTCAGCTATCTCATAAACAATGTAGCTACTTAACTTTTTATCAACTCTTATACACAGCCAGACATTGATAAAAAGAAGTCTTTATTTGTATTTACATAGGCATAGCTCTTTTGAATACAACATTTCATGTGATGATAAGCCAATTGTTACATTTAGTTTGGGGAGAACAACGTTGTATTGCATTTATCTACAGGAACTGTGTAATAGTAGGGTTTTGGGTCATGGATCTTCAAGAATCGATAAGTCATTGGAAGTTCAGGATATCCTTTCCGTTGGAGTCCATACTTCTCATGGCGGCCCAACACTTTAATCCTGTCCGCGGGGATTACACGAGTTACTTCCTCATATACATATGAGTTCATCTCAACCCTCCGACCTTGAATATATAAAGTCGAATTTACGTGAGCTTCCACAAAAACGAACAGCTTCATGACTTTCAGGTCTTCCAACCACTTGATCCTCTTCAGGTTGGTCTGTAGGTAAGCAAATCGGTGGGTGGCTATATAGTAGATTCTTGAAGCACCCATCCATCTTCATTCTATGTACAAAGGTGATGGATTATAGATCTGCTCCAGGATGTTCATCATCCCAATCCTTTTTGTATAAAGCGGAGAATGTATTGCAGTCATAAACATAACCCGAAATACCAAAAACTTGTTCTACGCTTCGTAATTCTGCAAGACAGCATTGAAGGTAATGAAATGTTTCGACAGCACTAATTTCTTTACTTCATTTTATTGAGATCTCATAAAAACAATTCTGTTGTTGGTCGGCTTTGATACCAACTGTAACGTGTCCACTAGTATCATCCAGGACACGTCTTAGCAGTCCATCGGAAAGGATGTCTAGAAAGCTCTACCCGGCACTCCCATGGAATGTTACGGGATTTGCGATCTAGGTCTTCCCGTGTCTGCCACGTAGCGGAAGTATCCTGGCCGTTCCCACTTAGGATCGACTGGAATTAGGGTTTTCTTGATTGGTCATTACCTAACAACAACTAGTGTCGGACCCAAGCGAACTACTTTACGCAGAAATGAGAGGGATGCAAAGCCTAAATCGGGTAAGACATAGTCCCATTCCGTTCCCCTAAAACAGCCTAAATCGGGTAAGACATAACTCTAGGTCATTGCTTTTGTTGTTCGTGTCCTTTCATGATCATCCCGCTATTCTTCGAGATTTGAGAAAAGTTCCTGGCCAACCGGGACCACCCAACCGTAGGACCGACCCATGGCCCATCCTCCGCACTTTCCTCGGTTTGTTTTAGTTATTTAATTATCTAACACATTAATTTAACATGTAACAATCAGCTTCTTTAATTAATCCGTTAAGCACTGGTTCCTTCACGTAATCTTATCACGTGACATAGAAAAACAATATCAAACAAGTTCTTTATTAACATATCATCATTTTCATCTTTGAAATACAAGGAGTTCCGCCCGTAGTCTTGTCCATAATCCGCCCGAAGGCTATCCAATAATCCACAGGGATCACTAATCCAAGCTTCTGCCCGTAGACTAGTATGCGGACCTCGAGATCCAATCCCGAGTCACGTTAGCCTCTTGTGTAGGACCGGGAAGGTGAGGGATTTACGGCCAGAGCCCCCCTGGCACCCAAGCGTCCTCCTACTCCAAGAAGAGCTTAACAGAGAGACCTCTCGCGATGCGTTCGGGCCACGTTCCCAACACGGTCAACAACCCCCTTGGTTAGGGTCAGGCAGGCAGTCGGGGGTAACTGAAGCTGCCTCTCCCTTCAGGCCTTCAACCTCAAGTATAGATATTCATTTAATTTGTAATTCATAAATCAAACTGTGCTCTAAAATCTCTAGCAAGCACAAACACTTCCATTAACCGATCTTGTTGTTGGCAAACTGCTAAGGAATGATTCTTTCCTTTCGAATGCATTAGCACTCGTTCCAGGGTGTCTTGCAACTTGGCAAGGTCCCTTATATTCTGGGTTAGGGCGTACCCTATTAACCCAACTTGGTCAACCCTAAAGTTCATTGGATACTTTTGTTTCCGATTTTTAACTTTCCTTATTTAGAAGGATATCAAAGAATACATCATTTTGCTTCGTACTTGCTGTGCAAGTCCTGCATCGTAATATACGATGAAACAATCCGTTTTAGTTTCTTTAAGCTGATGTTTGTCAGACCTAGGATCTCTTTTTAAGAACCTCAAGGACAAACCCTAGTTCTTTTTTATTTATGATTTATGGACCCTACAATCAGGGAAGGTAGGCAAGTATTTAAGGTATAAATGTTTCTTGGTTTTTAAATCATTTCCAAGGCATATTTCGCAGTATAGGTATTTCTAAGTTTACATTAATTCGATTAACTTTTAGAAGGTAATATGGAGATCACCTCGGCACGATTTGTTATCCTTGTGACAATTGATTTTTTAGTCCTAAACTTTATTGCTTTGGGGTTAGGTAAATTTTATTAATCTTCCTTTTTCCTTGCAAACGAACTCATGCCAAATAACAATCTTTTCCTTGCTAAGATATGCAGTTAGCAATGATAACTTCCTAGAGTTCAAGCAACGTAAGAAACCTTTCATGAATTTCATCTTCTATGATGATTCCTTGCAAAAAAGAATAGGGGTTAATGGTGCAAGATGCAGTTTTTATACCTTCAAGATTTAACCGAAATATACTACTATAGTAGGTAGATAATCTTGCTTGTAATTCGTTTCAATGCATGATGCTATTTGAAGGAAACTATGTTTTATACATTATCATTTTTGCATGTTCAATTAAACTAAACTCCTTCATCGTAAATAACTAGGACAAAATATATCTTATCCCTAACAATTCATCTTGCATGATTGAATTAAAACCGATATAAAACCAAGAAGGAAAAACCTGGTTTTGGGGTGAGATATCCACATGGATACCGAGAGATGACCCTCCCGCAGCTACTCATTCGACTTTCTTAGGCGGCATCGCAATTGTAATCCTTCGAACGTGAAGGCAGATTTTACTCTCCTTTTTGGATTTCCACTATCTCTCTTTCGAGGCAAGGAGGCGTTTTTGACCACGAGAAGGGATAATAAGACCTTTAGCTTCTTCGGAGAGGGAAAGGTTTATAAAGCCTAAGAAGGCCCTATAGGTTATATACAGGGCAAAAAGGTTATGGGTGAGTGTGGCTTCGCAACCATATGAACCTTGGGAGAACTTTTGGGCTTCGGGTAGAAGGTATAGGAAGGGGGATTTTTAGAGAGGTTTTAGGACACAGAGTAGTAAAGGTTTTAGGGATTTTAACCCGGAGTGATAGGGGAAAGGTGAAGGGTGAAGGCTTATAGCATAGGAGAGAGGGAAAAGGGTGTGTAAGGAAAAGGGGACATGGGTTTAGAAAAGGGCTTAGGGGATGTGTTAAGAAAAAAAAAATATGAGGGGGGTGAAACACCAGGTTCAAACACAAGAAGGGACTTATAGATTTAGGCACGGGGGAGAATTTGTGGGTTATGAGGCCAAGGGGTGTGGGGGTTTAATGGCCCATGGGAAGGGGTTAAAGGTTTAAGACCGGGGCGGGGTGAAAGGATTTTTAAGGGGGGTAAAACCGGGAGGGGGTGAAAGGGTAAGGGAAGGGTATAGGAAGGGGGGCTTGAGGAGCCCCCCCCCTTAGAAGCTTCAAGAAGCTTCTTGAAGCTTCTGTAGGGGGGGGGGGGAATTTTTTGATGGGACCAAGGGGGGGAGAGTGGAAGTCTGCAGGCGGCGACGATTGGCTATTCCTCCTTTCTTCCACAGATCGCAGGGCGGCTCCTCCTCAGCAGTGGGGGCAACGTTTCGTCACCCTCCTTCTACACAGGGTACAATCGGCACAGCTTCATGATACGGCAGCCTCCTCAGTCATTCTCCCTTGGGTCCTTCACACTCCCTCTCGTATTTGTCCTCCCTCCTACAGCTCGGCAGCAACCCAGCAGTGCCAAGGCTTCTCGTCCTCTCCTCCCTTGTTGCCTCCCCTGTCTCTGCCACCCACCCCTAATTTTATAGGGGAGGGGAGGGAATCCTCACCCCTCAACGTGTTGATGGGCATGTGTTAATGCCCTTGGCAAGCTCCAACAAGGAGCTTGCCCACTTACTAATCCCCCTCTTCCTCCAGCTCAACTGTCAGGCTGGAGGAGAGGGGTAAAGAAAAATTGCTTTCATATAAAAAGGAATTATCCGTTCGGTATTTTTACAATAAACATCGAAGAGGAGGAAACAATGGATGTCGAGCCTACGATGGAAATTAACATCAATACAGGTTTAACAACAGAGGAGATTGAAGAAGTCAACAAAGATAATGAAGATGAGATTCTATTGAGAATCAATCTCGAAGATGATGACTAGGATTACTAGCATTAGCCAAAAAACCTACGAATCAACCAGTTTCAAGGGATGCTTATTATTTCCAACACTTGGTAATGTATGCAGCTCTTAATATTTCACTATGTGATCATGATTTTTTTTTTTCCATTGTATTCTTACTAACAAGGGAGAGTGGGTGGGGAGTCTCGTGGTGATAGCTGCATATGCTAGTGTCGGGGTTCAATTCCCCTCAGACTCTCTCATATGGGATAAGCTTAATGCCCATATCCATTCCTTTCTCTTTCTGTCATGTAATATAGCCGTCATTGCCCACATAGAGCACTTGACTAGGGAGATATGGTTGGAGTTGGAGCAAATGTAAAAATGGATGACTGTCGTGAAGAGGGTTTTGTTTGAGGTTCAAATGTGGACTTTGAGTTTGAATAAGTCATCTTCAATGGGGGAGCACGTCAACAAGTTGAGGTAGCTCAAGATGCAAGTGCAGAATGCGAGGAAGGTGATCACTTCTGAAGACATGGTGATAACATTGTTGTCAAAGTTACTACCACGGTTTGGTGCATTTTATTCTACCTTGATTGCTTCAGGACAGACAACACATGACTCCTTGAACGGATGGTGTTGGCCATTTGCAACCTAAGCATGGATAGATTCTCATTGGAGATAGCTCTCCACTGCCTATTGAGGGATGGGGTGACATGCACCTGATTCCAAATAGTTGTGCTGGTACATATACCTCGGAGGTGCTTTATGTGCCAGGTTTGGGATACCATTTTCTTTCTGTCCATAAGATTTGCTCACTTGGTTTGTTGGTGGAGTTTGATAGTGATGCTGTTATAGTCCTTGATCATGGATCGAGGAAATTCCTCACAACTGGCTATGATGAGAATGGTGACTACAAGATGAAGTCATCCCTAGACTTTACCTCTCTTCTTCTTACCTCTCAGTTAGAGTCCAAGCTTTGGCATGCTCAGTTTCGTCACCTCAACTATGATTACCTTCAGAAGGCGTCGAGAGGACAATTTTTTTTAGGGCTGTTAGACATTGGGGTGATCCATTAGCCATGTGTATCCTGCATAAAGGGAAAGCAACATAGGGATGCGATTCCTAAGAAAACTTCTAGGCAGTCTACTTTACCTTTGGAGATGGTGTCTATTGATCTTTGTGGGCCAATGCAGACAGAGTCCATAAAGGGGAGTCTTTATTTTATGCTCATTGTTGATGATTTTAGCAAGATGACTTGGGCCTATTTCTTACAACTAAAGTCAGATCCATTCTCTCACTTCAAGGACTGGTTTCTCTTTGAGGAGTCCCATCTTTTGCAAGATCGGGAGCCCACCTCTGTGAAGGAGGCTTTGCATTCTGAGCATTGGCGGTAGGCGATGGAGTGAGTGACAATTCATAGAAGGTTGAAGTGACGAAGGCAACTTTGCATGAGAAGTTTGAGATGACGGACTTGGGACTTCTTCATTTCTTCTTTGGCCATGAGATCTATGACATGGAGGGGGATTTTCATCTCCCAATAGTGGTATGTGTAGGAATTCTTTGTGACATTTGAGATGGAGGCATGTCAGACCATTTCTACTCCTATGGATCCAAACAAGAAGGCCATTTCACACTCCGACTCTCCTTTGGTGGATGCTACCCGCTACCCTTAGCTGATTAGGTCATTGATTTGGATCCTCAACACCCATGTTGATCTATGCTATGCTGTAGGGCTCTTGGTTGGGTTCATGAGTGAACCCAAGATGGTGCATAGCAAGCTACTCAAAGGATACTATGGTTCCTAAGGGAGACCTCCGACCTAGGGATTTTTTATCCAACAGGTACAGGTGGTTGAGCCTTGGTACTCACAGGCTAGAGTGATTCAAATTTGGCTGGTGGTGTGGACCACCGGCAGTCTACTACGGGATATTGCTTTACCTTGGGTGTTGGTGCTATTTCATGGAGCAATAAGAAGCAGCCCCACGGTTGCCCTATCTTTGACTGAGGTGGAGTATTGGGCCACGTCTTCCACCACATGTGAGATTTTTGGAGGAGCTTGGCTACCCACAATCCAATCCTACTACATTGCAGTGAGACAATGAGAGTTTCATTGCCTTGGCATGGAACCCAGTGTTCCATGCTATGACAAAGCATATTGAGATCCAGTACCACTTCATTAGAGAGAAGCTTCTAGATGAGACGATTGAAGTGGTGTACTACAAGATGGAGGAAAATCTTGCAGATTTGTTTACGAAGGTGCTCCCCCATGTTTTACTTCGTTAGCATTCTAGATCCCTCAACCTGATGCCTTGTCTAGGATCTGAGAAGGGGTGTTAGATGTAGAGTCATCCCCTAGGCTGAGTTTGGGTTTTGCATAGTTAGGGTTTGGTATAGCACTTTACATTATTTTTTCTATATCAGGAAATCATTGAGAGCGTCTCAATGTGCAGAGCAGGTTGACAGATTTGTTTACATATATATTAATAGATCTTTCATTGTTGATAGATCTGTCCAGTGATACCATGCCAACAGCTAGGTAGTACAGGCGCCACGTCAATGGCCAGCCATGTCAGCAGGTTGACTGTGTAGAGTGTCAAGATTGTGGGAGAGAAGGAAGGAGTCTCACTTGTAGCTTTCTTGCTTGCACAATGGGGGAATACACACAAGGGTGGAGGCTGAAAACAATTTTCCTCTTCTTAGTTGTGTAAGCCAAAAGAACTCTAGTACAAAGAAATAGAAGAACCCTATATAAACCAAACTAAAATAACTAAGGTGGCATACTAACTGAACCACAAACTAGAGTAGATAAGGATAGCTGTCATGTAGCTATTATTCATGGGCGGTGTACCAACCGCATCTGCAAGACACGTCAGTGACATAAATGCAGAACGGTCACCCTGGCATATCACAAGTGGAGCTCGATATCTCAACACTCCCCCTCGAGCTCAATCCCAATTCCTGCACACCAAGCAGGTCTCTGAACTTGCGCAGCTTCTCTGCGCCCAATGCCTTCGTAAATATGTCAGCTACCTGATCCTCTGTGCTGACATAAACTAGATCAATAAGACCTAGTAAAACCCTCTCCCGCACATAGTGATAATGCACCTCAATGTGCTTTGTTCTAGCATGATAGACTGCGTTATTTGCCAAGTGTATACTACTCATGTTGTCACAATAAATGACAACTCGCCCATCTGTAGACTGATGCATATCATAAAGTAGCTTATGCAACCAAGCTACCTCACATGCAGCCATTGCTGCACCCCTGTACTCAACCTCTGTGCTCGACAAGGCAACTGTAGGCTGTTTCTTGCTGCTCCAAGTGACTGCAGCACTCCCAAAAGAGAACACATATCCACTGGTAGTTCGTCTATCAGAAATGCTACCAGCCCAATCAGCATCAGTGTATCCATGCAACTGTATCTAAACCCCAGTCTCATAAAATAGTCCATACTGCAATGTGGACTTCACATACTTGAGTATGCGTCTAGCCGCATCCAAATGTGGTTTCCTTGGAGCCTGCATAAACTGACTTACCAATCCAACAGCATAGCTCAAATTTGGCCTGGTAATAGTCATATAAATCAAGCTTCCTACTATGCGTCTATACATAGTAGGGTCTTCCAGAAGCTCACCTGCATCTGCACTCAGCTTCACATTCTGCTCCAAAGAAACTGAAATAAGCTTACAGCCTATCATCCCATATTTGAACAGCATGTCCAATCCATACTGCCTCTGCAAGAGCTGTATCCCACTTGGTGATCTAATCACCTCAATGCCCAAGAAATAACGCAGCTCTCCCAAATCCTTCATCTCAAACTTCTGCTTCAATAGCATTTTCACATGAAGGATATATTCATCACTGTTACCTGTCATAATCAAATCATCAACATAAATGACAAGTAGCATGATACCTTTCTCTGTTTTTCTCACATAAAGTGAGAAATCTGCCTTGGAAATCTGAAAGCCAATAGTGACAAGATATTGTCCTATCTTGTCAGAGACCATGCTCTAGGTGCTTGCTTCAAGCCATATAATGCTTTCTTCAACCTGCAAACAAACTCAGGATGAACAGCATGCACATAACCTGGTGGCTGCTCCATATATACCTCTTCTTGCAAATCACCATGCAAGAAGGCATTCTTTACATCCATCTGATGTAAAGACAATTCCTTTGATGC
Source organism: Lygodium microphyllum (assembly GCF_053477565.2). Classification (NCBI taxonomy): domain Eukaryota; kingdom Viridiplantae; phylum Streptophyta; class Polypodiopsida; order Schizaeales; family Lygodiaceae; genus Lygodium; species Lygodium microphyllum. The sequence continues at coordinate 35,666,776 of NC_141163.1, read as the reverse complement.
AGCCATAGCAATGACTGCTCTTACCGTTGCCATCCTTGCAACCGGACTGAATGTTTCTTCATAATCAATGCCATATGTTTGTGCATACCCCTTGACTACTAATCTTGCCTTGTATATGTTCACAGAACCATCTACATTTTGCTTCACCTTATAAACCCACTTACAGCTAATTGCATTCTTACCTTTAGGCAAAGGTACCAATTCCCATGTAGCATTTGCTTCCAAGGCATCCATTTCTTCATCCATGGCTTTCTCCCATTTTTCTTTTCCCATGGCTTGCTCAAAAGAAGTGGGTTCTGGTTCATGTATCACTTTGACCATATATGCATAGTGAATGGCTGTAAATCCATCATATTTCAGCCTATCCACAAGATACCTAGCTCTGGTAGACCTGCGCAAAGTAGGTTCACTCCCAGGTGCTCTCAAAACATCCCTGGTCTTCCTTACTCCAGGTGTAACAATAGAAGGAATACCCAACTCATCATCAATGCTCTGTTCTGAGCCACTGGATTCACCATCCACATAAGAGTGACCTGCATTCACATCAAACATGGGCTGATCTACCTTCTCTTTTTCTTTTCGTGATACCTGAATACCACTATCTGCATTGCTTTGAGAAGATTATCCTGATCTCAATCTGCCTGTCCATAGCAAAGAATGTGAACCACTGCTAGAGGACGCTCCAGGTCCACTAATATTTTGTGACTGCTACTGTGAATTCTGTGCAGCATTACCATTTTGTGCATCTACATCATCAATCACATTTACTGGTTTATACCAGCTACTCATCTCATCAAAAACAACATCTCTGCTTACTGTAAACTTACAAGTAGAAGGGTTATAGCATCTATACCCTTTTTGCTACAGAGAGTAACCAATAAAGATGCACTTCTCAGCTTTTGGATCCAACTTGGATCTCAACTCATCTGGCACATGTACATAGGCAATGCAACCAAAAATTTTCAAATGAGAAATATCTGGTTTCCTACCAGTATACCTCTCCTCTGGAGTCATCCCATGTATTGCTGCAATGGGAGTCCTGTTCATTATATAGACTGCCGTAGCAACTGCTTCAGCCCAGTAAAAATCTGGCAAGTCTTTTTCGTTGAGCATGGCATGAGATACCTCTCCAATATCTTTGTTTTTCCTTTCTGTAACTCCATTTTGTTGTGGGGTATGACTGCATGAATAGTGCTGCTTTATGCCATGCTCCTACAGGAACCTTGCAAACTCATTTGAGAGGTACTCTCCCCCTCCATCTGACCTTAGGCATTTTATTTGCAGGCCTGTTTCTTTTTCAACCATAGCTTTAAGAGTTTTGAAATGCCCAAAAACTTCACTTTTCTTTTTCATAAAATACACCCAAACTTTTCTGCTATAGTCATCAATAAAACTGACAAAATAATGATAGCCTCCAAGAGATGCAACTTTAGTAGTCCACACATCAGAGTGGATTAATTCCAATGGCTTCTTACTCTCTTGAACATGTCTAGGAAATGGTTTCCTTGCCTGTTTTCAAAACTGACAGGCTTCACATACCTTATACATTTCTGCAACCTTGAATTTTGGCAAATCCTGCAACAATATTTTGGGCTTGCATTGATTTAAGTCACTGTACATTAACATGACCAATGCATTTATGCCAGATATCAATATCTGCAAACTACACCGGTCCCATGTGCAAACATTGCTGCACTCAATTCAGGCATGTCTGCATCCAACGTAAACATTCTGCCCTTCTTATTTCCTTTTGCTATCAAGCGACCTTTATTTTTCATCTCCTCAACAAAGCATCCATGAGGATTAAATCTGACCTGCAAGCCTTGCTCAACCATTTGACCAACAGAAACCAGATTCTTGGTGATATTCGGGACATGAAATACATCTAATATGTATTTCTTTTTCCCATCCTGCATAGACAAAGGAAATTTTCCAATCTGCACAATAGGATGTGCAGTATCATCACCAATCTCCACAAATCCTAGTTTTTCCATTTTCCTTGCATCCTCCATCCATTCTGCATGACCTGTCATGTGGTTTGATGCACCTGAGTCAACATACCATACTTCGTTGCTTTCTTCTGCACTTGTCACAGAATTGTTCATGTGTTGCATCATAAACAAATGTTCATTTCTGTCATCACCCTGTCTACTAGAAGATGCATAATTTTCTTGTTGTAGTTTTCCATTCATGATGTCATTCTGCTTTTTATAGCAGTCTTTAGCCATATGACCCATTTTACCACAGTAGTAGCATTCAACATTACTGTTTGCATTTTGGCCTCTTTGCCATTCACCACGACCTCTTTGGCTCCCCCTGCCTCTAGAGTTACCACGTACTCCTCCATAGGACTGGTTTTCTTAAGTTTGCTGCATATTCTGATTTCTACCATGGCCTCCAAATCGGCCTCCTCTACCTCTGCCTCTACCTCTTCCAGCATTTGAGTAGAAAACAGCTTCTTTTGAAGTTCCTCCTGAAGAAGATGCACCACCATTTCTCTGCTCCTCAGAAATTAGAAGAGCAATCAACTCCTCAAAATCAGGAAATCTTTCACGGACAGAAATGGATGTTCGGAACTGTGCATAATCCTTTCCTAGACCATTCAAGGTCACTGAGACTAAATCATCATCTTCCACTGGCGACCTAATGGAAGTACGTGCATCTGCAATCTTCTTCACCTTCATGTGGTAGTCATTGATGCTCATACTTTCTCTTTGCACATTGTGCAACTCTTGCTTGAGCTGCATTTTCTTGGCTTGCGTATTTGTGCTATACATTTTTGACAAAGTATCCCATGCCTCCTTTGGTGTACTTGCATCCTGAATATGCACAATCATAGAGTTTGAAATACTGATAGACAACCAGTACATAACTTTCTTGGCTCTCTCATGCCATGCTTTAAATGCCTGCATTTGCTGTTGATTGGGAACATCAGGAAGAACTGGTTCTTCTTCATTTCCTGCAACAAATTCCCAATATCCTTTTCCCATAAGGAAATTTGTCATTCTAAACTTCCATGCTTGGAAGTTGTTCTTGTCAAGCTTTTCAGTGACAATCTGTGAGAGAGAATCAGACGTCATTACAGAACACTGCAAAAAAATTCTGTCACTGCAAAGAACACAGCTTCAGCCTCATAAGAGCTAATTTGCATAACTGACGAAAGTGGTATTTGACCACACAGTCACTTCCTAGTGTCGATTTTGCATCAATAGGCAACAAGGATGATTCTGTAACTCCCAATGTCTCTGCTCACAGGCATACGATGCAATTTCTATAGTAACTTTTCACCGACCTGTAGAACAGTGGTCGCACAGCATAAAACTGGGCCTTTTCCTAAGTGTGTGCAGAAAACTTCCGCCTCCAAAACAGGCCCCGAAATGGCCTCAAATAAAAAAAATAGGATCGCCAAGGGCCAAAGCCCTCTCCTGCAGCACAATGCACTCTTGCAATTTCTGGCTATGCTACCTATAGAGATATGCTCCCAAAACAGAAAATGAAAGCAACACTGCTCCTCTTACCAGAACATCGCGAGCTTGGCTTGCTTTCTTGAGCTCCTTACCACGAACAAGGCTCTGATACCATGTCAAGATTGTGGGAGAGAAGGAAGGAGTCTCACTTGTAGCTTTCTTGCTTGCACAATGGGGGAATACACACAAGGGTGGAGGCTGAAAACAATTTTCCTCTTCTTAGTTGTGTAAGCCAAAAGAACTCTAGTACAAAGAAATAGAAGAACCCTATATAAACCAAACTCAACTAACTAAGGTGGCATACTAACTGAGACACAAACTAGAGTAGATAAGGATAGCTGTCATGTAGCTATTATTCATGGGCGGTGTACCAACCGCATCTGCAACTGACACGTCGGTGACATAAATGCACAACGGTCACCCTGGCATATCACGAGTGGAGCTCGATATCTCAACATAGAGTGCCATGTGGCAAAGAAGAAATCCGTGTATATATCTGCATTCTTTTGTAGTCAACATTCTTCATATAGTAGATCTTCTTGTTCTACTTTCTCTTTCTCTCTCTCTCTTCTCTCTATGTTGTTGAGATGACAAGCTCAACACATGCAGACATTGATGATGGACAGTCTGGTTCGATGGGTCCACACGTTTACACTTAGCACGTCGATGGTCATTACGACTCACACATGGCCACTAACTCATTACTTATTATATTCAGGTTGTTACACCTATCTACAACTGGCATAGTTATAATGCCAGTTGACTAGTGTAGTCAGTTATGCATTGTTTGACTTAGTAGGCCACTTTCCTTTATGTTGTATCTTATCTATACTTTATGTACATTGTAAAAGTGTGTGGAAGAAGAAGAAGAAATCAGAAAGAAAACGTTTTGGCCTCCATCTCTCTTCTTGTCTCTTGAGTGAGCTTCTCCTTGTGTATTCTGTGTGTGTTCGGCGCATCATCTCGAGCAAGTCCCCCCACCACGCGATTCTTGACATGGTATCAAAGCCTCACCACTAAGAGAGGCTGATTTTGAAGGCTGAATCGAAGGAGAAGAAGCAAGGTTTGAGCAAGCAAGCCACGGGTAAGAAGCTCTCCCATTCTTCCACTCTCTCTCCTAGATAGTGCCTGTGGAGGCACCAGAAGCAGGGTCGAGAAAAATCTCAGATTGCAGTGACATTTGTTGTGCGCGAAGAGCGCTGTGTATTCTACAGATTTGCCCTTTAGGGCTTTCCCGTAGTTATTTTGGGTTTCTGAGGCCGTTTCAGGCCTCGTTTTAGAGCCGCAAGGTTGCAAACAGCAGTTTCAGGGTACACTGTGACTTCGACTGTATTGACCGAAAGTAGGTGCGCAAGTTATAGATTTCAGATCTGTAAGTTCAAAGGTGTTTACCAGTGAGTAAACACAAGGTTTATATGCAAACTGGTTTGCAGATTGCATGTATTGTTGAGCAGACAATGAAAAAGGCTGTCTGGTGTATTATTGTGCACTACAGGTCGAGGGTTGCAGAAGATTTAATTGTTGTTTGGTATTAGTTTTGTGATAATGGTAGAGAATAGTGGAAGCCCCATCATTGAGAAGCTCGATAAGAACAACTACCATTCATGGAAGTTCCGTGTCACAAACTTCCTTATTGGAAAAGGCCTCTACGAGTTTGTTTCAGGTGAAGAAAAGGAGTCGGAGGTGAGTGATCCTCCAACTGGAGAAGAGACAAGGCACGAAAGGAATGGAATGTAAAAGACAAGAAGGTCATGTATTGGCTGTCTGCAGTAATTGACAATAATATGCTATGACACATTAGAAATGTAGAGAATTCATATGCAGCTTGGACCATACTTGAAAGTATGTTTTCTGTAAATATAAAGGCACGAAAGATTCAAGTCAAGCAAGAGTTGAATACATTGAAGAAAGGAAAGATGTCTATCAATGAGTATGCACTGAAGGTAAGGAGCATTGCAGATGCCTTGGCAGTGATTGATGCAATGCCTGATAATGATGATTTGGTGTTGTCTACCTTGGGTGGACTTAATAATAAAAAGGTTTGGAAGTCTTTTGTAACTTCCGTATATGTCAAAAAGCCATTTCCAGATTTCGATGAGTTGTTCTCCCTTATGATCACTGAAGAGATCAACATGCAGAGTGAGACATCTGAAAGAAGTGGTGAACAGGTCCAAGCTTTCTACTCCAGTTCAGGAAGGGGACGTGGCAGGTTCTCTTCAAGAGGCCGTGGTACAAGACGTGGTAGTGACAACCAGCAAAACAGATTGAATCAGCAATTTGGCGATATGTAGGTTTCAGGAGGTCATGGTAACTTTAGAGGTAAGGGGAGCTTTAGAGGAAGAGGTGGATGGTAGAACAGAGGTTCTAACAACTCTGGTATTGTGTGTCACTACTGTGGCAAAACAGGTCATAGTGCAGCCCAATGTTATGCTAAGAAAGATAATATTCACAGCAGTAAGTTGCAGCAAGGAAACTATGCATCATCTTCATGACAAAATGAAGGCAAAAATGAACGTCTGTTTGTTATGCAGCATATGCTAAATGCTGTTACAGGAAAGGAACGCATGACGATGTTTCGTATGTTGATTCAGGTGCATCCAATCATATGACTAGCCATGCAGAATGGTTTGGAGAGATGTAGGATTTGCAAAATGTAGGTTATGTGCAGACGGGTGATGATTCATGCCACCCAATTTCACACATTGGAAAAGTTCCCTTGTCCTTGTATGATGGTAAGACAAAGAGTATTTCAAATGTATTACATGTGCCATCTATTACAAAGAACTTGGTGTCAGTGGGTCAGATGGTGGAGCAAGGGCTGCAAGTTAGATTTAATGCAAAGGGCTGCTTTGTAGAAAACTTCAATGACAAGTGCAGGTTAGTTGCAAAGGGAAGTAGAGTTGGATGTATGTTTACTCTGGATGCTGGAATTCCTACTATGAATGCTGCTATGTATGATAAAGGAAAAGGTGTTGTTGCAGATATTGAAATTTGGCACAAACACATTGGACATGCAAATGTACAAAGGCTGAAATTAATGCAGTCCAAAGGGTTGGTTACAGGTTTGTCTACATTTAGAGTTGCAGAATTTCATAAGGTATGCGAAGCATGTCAATTTGGTAAGCAGGCAATACAACCCTTTTCACATGACAGAGATGTAAGCAGAAATATCCTTGATGTTGTGCAAACAGACATTTGGGGGCCTGCACAAAATTTATCTCTTGGAGGCAGTTCATACTTTGTCACATTCATTGATGATTATTCTAGAAAGCTATGGGTATATTTTATGAAGGAAAAGAGTGAAGTGTTTGAGCACTTTAGAACTTTCACGGCTGCTCAATTGAAAGAGAAACATGCTTGAAAGTAAAGTGCTTGAGGTCAGATGGAGGGGGAGAGTACCTCTCAAATGAGTTCAGTGATTTTCTGAGGTCTCATGGGATAAAGAGACAGTTCACATGCAGGTATACCCTAGAGCAAAATGGGGTTGCAGAAAGGAAAAACATGCATATTGCAGAAGTTGCACGTGCCTTGATGGTTGAAAAGAATATGCCTAAGCATTTTTTGTCTGAAGCTGTTCATACTGCTTTTTATATTATGAATAGAACTCCCACAGCTGCAATTCATGGTATGACTTCCGAAGAATGTTTTACAGGTAAGAAGCCTGATGTCTCACACTTGAAAGTGTTTGGCTGCATTGCGTATGTTCATGTTCCAGATGAGTTGCGGAAGAAACTGGATCCAAAGGCTGAAAAGTGTGTCTTTATTGGATACTCTTTAGAGCAGAAAGGGTATCGCTGTTATAACCCTGTCACATGTAAGTTTAGAGTGAGCAGGGATGTCATCTTTGATGAAATGAGCAGTTGGTATACATCTAGTGGTGATGCATTGGATGATGATGATGATCATGACACTCATGTGCAGGCTGAAAAGCAAGAATCACGGACACTTAGTGGACCACAGACATCATCTGGTAGTCCCTGGTCTGGGAGACTAAAGAGTACCTCTACATCTTCAAGTGCATCTAGTAGCACTACAGGTAAAGACAAAGGAAAGAATAAAGTGTTAGATGGCATTGATGCAGTTCTTGATGGAGACTCCAGTGGCTCGAAGAGCTTAGATGATGAGCTTGGTATTCCTTCTGTCAAGACACCAGGTGTACAAAGAGTTCATAATAATGTAAAGGCTCCATTGAGTGATCCAGTTGTACGCAGGTCTAGCAGGGTGAGATACCCTGTTAAAAGATTTGGTTTTGAAGATTATGCAGCTCACCATTATGCTTATATGGTGAAACAAGTTGAGGATGTTGAGCCCACATGTTTTGAGGAGGCTATTGGTCATGCTCATTGGAATGCAGCAATGGATGAGGAGATGGCTGCATTAGAGGCCAATAAGACTTAGGATCTAGTATCATCGCTGAAGGGCAAGAAAGCCATTGGATGTAAGTGGGTTTATAAGATTAAGCACAATGCAAATGGTTCTATTAGTAGGTACAAAGCTAGGTTGGTTGCAAAAGGCTATGCCCAGACGTATGGCATAGATTATGATGAAACCTTCAGTCCAATTGCTAGGATGACAACTGTCAGATGTGTGATTGCTTTGGCAGCCAAAGGTTGGAGATTGCAGCAAATGGATGTGAAGAATGCCTTCTTGCATGGTGATTTGCAGGAAGAAGTGTATATGGATCAGCCAGCAGGTTATGAGGATTTAAAGCATCCCACGTATGTGTGCAGGTTGAAGAAGGCGCTCTATGGGCTCAAGCAAGCATCTAGAGCATGGTCTGCAGACAAGATTAGAGAGTATCTTGTCAATATTGGCTTTTATGTTTCTGATGCTGATCACTCACTTTATGTGAGAAAGGGAGATGCAGGTTTGGTCATCATAGTCATCTATGTGGATGACTTAATTATTACAGGTGATAGTGATAGTGGGATCGCTGAAGTCAAGGACTCTTTGAAGAAGAAGTTTGAGATGAAGGATTTAGGTGAGCTAAGATACTTCCTTGGCATTGAGGTGATCAGATGTGATGATGGTATATGGCTGTCCCAAAGACAGTATGGCTTGGATATGTTGTCCAAGTATGGTATGATAACATGCAAACCACTTTCAGTCCCATTGGAGCATAATGTAAAGTTGAGTGCTGATGTTGGGGATGAGATAGAAGACCCTACTATGTTCAGGAGGATAGTGGGGAGTTTGATCTACATGACCATTACATGGCCAAACTTGAGCTACGCTGTTGGCTTGTGAGTCAGTTTATGCAAGTACCTAGAAAGCCACATTTGGATGCAGTCAGACGCATATTGAGATATGTGAAGTCCACATTACATTATGTACTTTTCTATGAGGCAGGTACAGATGTATAGGTGTTTGGATACACAGATGCAGATTGGGCTGGTAGTATGTTTGATAGAAGATCTACCAACGCATACATGTTCTCTCTTGGTAGTGTAGCAGTTACTTGGAGCAGCAAAAAGCAATCTACAGTTGCTTTGCCAAGTACAGAGGCTGCGTATAGAGGTGCTGCTGTTGCAGCATGTGAGGTAGTATGGCTACAAAAGTTAATGGCTGATTTGGATGTGCAGGTGGAAGGTCCAGTTGTCATTTATTGTGACAACATGAGCAGTATACAGTTGGCTAGGAACCCTATGTTCCATGCCAGGACAAAACATATTGAGGTACACTACCACTTTGTGAGAGAGAAGGTACTAGCATGTGAGATTGACTTTGTGTATGTCAACACACAAGATCAGATAGCTGACATCTTCATGAAGGCATTGGGTACAGAGAAGCTTCAAAAGTTTCGAAGCTTACTTGGAGTTGCAGAGATGCAGTTGAGCTTCAGGGGGAGTGTTGAGATGACAAGCTCAACACATGCGGACATTGATGATGGACCGCCTGGTTAGATGGGTCCACACGTCTACACTTAGCACGTCGGTGGTCATTACGACTCACACATGGCCACTGACATTACTTATTATATTCAGGTTGTTACACCTATCTACGGCTGGCATAGTTATAGCGCCAGTCGACTAGTGTAGTCGGTTATGTATTGTTTGACTTAGTAGGCCACTTTCCTTTATGTTGTATCTTATCTATACTTTGTGTACATTGTAAAATTGTGTGAAAGAAGAAGAAGAAATCAGCAAGAAAACGTTTTGGCCTCCATCTCTCTTCTTGTCTCTTGAGTGAGCTTCTCCTTGTGCATTTTGTGTGTGTTCGGTGCATCATCTCGAGCAAGTTCCCCCACCATGCGATTCTTGACATATGTCCACCCTAATCTCTCAATCTCAAGCCATGTGCTTCTGCATTGCTGCACTCTAACAGAAGTGTCAAAAGATATGGTTCAAGAGGAGCAACGTAAAGTAGAGGAATTAGATGAGATTCTAGTTCCTAAGTAGATTCTAGCACACAAGGATAGGAAAGTGAAAGGTAAAGTTGTAAGAAGATTTTTGGTGAAGTTCAAGAACTATTCACCAATGGATACCAAATGGATGGAAGAGGATGAATTGGCTAATTCGCCTTAGTTATTGCAACTTTATAGAGATGCTTTCTTGTTGGAACCTATAGTGACACAAAATTCTTTTTGTAGAAATGAATATTCTCTATTATATAGCTGAACAATGAATCTCATTGCATAATGCACAACGTATGGTTTACACTTAAAATTGACATGTGTATCATTGAATGAAATTCCATCTAGTCAACTTTCTCTCTTCTCTAAGAAAAAATGCATTGCATGATGGGCTAATTCAATCAAATGAACAGTTTTGTGTGTACTTTGCAAATGAAGTCTAAATGATTCAATCAATACAGCCAAGCACCTGAGACAACTTGTCTAAATGAAGTCTTAAGAGTTATTAAGCTGAATTATGAGAATTATTTATACATACCATATAGCTAAATTTGTGATTATTTATAAATTATTTATACATGCCATATAGGCTGAAATCTTCTCTCTCTTTCGGCCACCAATACATAATTACAGAGTTCTACCAAGCACCCTGACTACCATCCCTACCATAGAACCCCATCTAGCCTTGCTGGTCCACCCGCCACGGGGGACCACTCTTGACATATCCACCGCAAGGAGCCCAACTCAGTGACCACACCCGGCAGGCCCCCGCCCCCACAATAGACACGTGATGTGGATCCAAAGGATACTACAATGCCAACGAGAGGCCATACCTTGCCACTTCAGCCTCTCCATGCTAGATAGGCCCATGTGGGACATCTTAGGATGACCACACTCCATGAGTAGTTCCATAGTGCACTTGAAGTGCATCAAGATTGTATCTAGTTTGTATACCATTTTGTACCTACCTACTCACTTAGTTTACCATAGCATTAGATAGTCACTTTGCTAGACTTGGAAAACTTTTGAGACATTCTATATGTAGCTTTTTGGTCTCATAGGCCAACTTGGCCTTTTGTAGACATTAATATAACTTTCTTTCTTTCTCTCACACACAAACACACACACACATTCATTCAAAGCTTCTCACCGTGCACAGTCGCCTCAATGGCCCATAAGAGTAGACATCGCCCCACAAAGCCACTTATGGCTCCATCTTGTCCTATACTCCATCTCTAGTACGCTAATGATATATTTATTGTCATCCTCACGCTGATTACTGCATTGAAAAGCAAGGCCCATTAGTAGTTTTAAATAAACTGGATTTATCATTTTTATGCTAATTAATACTCAATCCTACTAAATGTGGATGCATAGCATATAGAAGTAGCATAGTTCTCCCATCCGATGTGGAAAGGCAGTGCCTGCTCCTGAGTAGTCAATGGAATAATCAAGCGCAATGTTGCAGGTAACACCTAGGGTGCTGGTACAAGGGTGCAGCGGGACTCTAGCTGCACATAGCGGTGGCTAAGAATGCTGGGCTAGGTCATTGCCTATCAAGCTATTAGGTGTTGTGCTGCTCTATCGACGCCTGTATGCAATAGAAAAATAAGAAAGGAAATTCCTAATTATTGAAAAACACACTTAACTTGATGTGTTGTCGTCGTAAAGGATATACCTCTGTGTCTCTTAAGTAATAAGAGGTGCATCAGGAGGTACATGCTGGCTTGATGGTCCTAGCAAAGGTATAGGAGATCTAATGTATACACAGACATCAAGGAGACATTAAGATTTCTAGATTACTATTTTTATTTTTTGAGATACTTTTTTATTTTATCATTTGAGATGCTTACCGATATGCTCTGACGATACCTCCAACTGAAGAGGTGTCTCCTCTTGTAGGTGTCTAAGTTGACATGCCCTCCCCAAGCCGCATGGGCTACAATGTCCTCCCCAGTAACTCAATCGCAGTGTCCAATGCTCCATCAGACAAATCCTCATAGTCCACCATGGCCATGTGCAGATCATCACGTGACAGCCCACCAGCTCATAGCATGGTCTTTATGGTCACCAGCCTCACTCTTCGGCCACAGTCACTCATAATGCCTGCATATTAAGACTACCATTAATAAAAAATAAAACACATTAATCTATTTCATTAAAATTAATAAAATACTATGCAATAGCATGCTGGATACTATAGGGAAACACTTGTATTGAGTGCTTATTGCTCATCTGATATGCTTATGTGATACTGATTTGATTCTAACATATTGATAAGTGTTTGGTCCTTGCTTGGAGTTTCTTTTTAAGCTATTTTGCTCACTTATTTATCCACACAAGTTTATGCGTATGGCTACTTGACGCTCCTTGAGAACTTTGGATCCTGCATTGGTATTTCATGTATAAAGCACTTAATTGTATTTTTATTGTATATAGTTTGGAGAGCAAAGGCTGTTGTTTGTACGATCCTCATACTTGAAATATTTATGTCAATGGAGATGCCATTTTTGCTGAAAATGTTGATTGCTCTCGCTATTAGTTTGACATGCTAGCCACTTATGAGTCTAGTGATGTCTTTGAGGGTCTTTTTCTACTTGTATTGGGATCTGACTTTGTTGTAAATGCATAAATAGATGTATTACAATAAGCTGTTGCTGCTCCAACTACCCCAGATTGGTTGATCATGTTTTGCCTCTAGGAGTGGACTAAGTGGTTGAGTGAGAAAGGGATGTTATAAATGCAGCAAAAAAATCCTAAGATGGTTGTTATTAACTACCAAGAAGGCTATTGGAACTAAATGAGTTTTTAAACTCAAGCGCAAGGCTCGTGGCTCAATTGATAAGTACTATGCACTTGATCTTGAAAACTTTGCCTTCCTGATCTTGAAAACTCTACCTTTCTCATCACTGTGCTTGCAAAAGAGACTGACTTGATATATTGAGAAACCTTCCATTTTTTATTTGCAAATAACAAAGAAGTGGGGACTTCTCCTTCTCACTTCCAATTCTATATCGTCCTCCATAAAAATGCAAAGATGTGTGCATATCCATAGTACAAAAACATGTGGAGCTGTAATAAGCATGGATAGGAGAATCCTCGAAGTCATTATCGACACCTATCACAAATTTTTTCTCAATTTTGTGAGTATTATATATGATTATTTCTAGTTGATTTTATATTGTGCTTTGTAGTTGTTGCCCATACAATTCCATCTTATATATTTGGTCCTTTTTCCTAATTTTTGTCGAAATTTATGATGTGATTTTTCAAGCAATTTCTATAGCACTTCTTATTGCTTAGTGTATGGATAGTTAGCATGAATGATGCACCATGTTTCTTAAAGAAATGGCATCACTAAACTAAGGAAAATATTGGATGAATAAGCATTCATTGGTTGGCATCGCTATTGTGGCATATCCCTAAACAAAGGAAGATTCAAGGAACTTTGGAGATTTAAACATAAAGTTGAAACATAGATGAACTTACCCTGACAAAGCTCAAACCATGACTAGGTGAAATGACCAAGATGAAGGTAGTTAGAAAACAAGGCAAATGGGTAGTTTTGTTGAGACAACAAAGCAATTAGAGAGTTCCACATTTGAAAAGGAACATAGCACTTCTTCATGTTGTCACTCTTTACTCTTTTGTCTTCCCCTATCTGGAAAATTGTAGGCAACCTTTGGCTCTTGTTGCTTTATGGGAGCATGTTGTTTTGGGTCTTGCCAAAAAGGTGGGGACATAGGCATCACACGACCTTTGAATGAGCCAATATCACATGACTTTAATGTTATGTAGTTATGTGCATTGTACGATTGGTTTAGCTTATAGTGTGTTAATTCCTCACATGTCTTGCCCATCTTTGGTTTTGCAAGAGTAAGAGACTTCAAGGGTTCAGCTAGGATGACTCAAAGGTGTATGGAAGATCACACCCTCGTTCACAATTAATGTCCTTAAGTGCTACCTCTTGTTGAAGTAACTCCCTCTCAGGGGCTCCCTCTCTCCTCATGGTGTGGTGCCTCTTGTTGAAGAAACTCCCTCTTAAGGGCTCTCTCTCTACTCTTGGTCCTCTATCTCCCCTTTGCCCATTTTGTAAGGGAGTTGAGGAGGATGAAAAACACATTTTCTTAGACTCTCCCCATGTGCTACCTTTTTGGAAGAAGATAAGAAAATGGTTGTATAAAGCTAAGCTTAAGAAGGATTTTGGAATCACAAAGGCTTTTTTTTGCAACAAATCTTCCTTGGAGGCTCATCTATTTTTTGGTTGGAATTGCTTTGAAGTTCATTTGGCAAAGGAGGAATGATGTCATTTTTGGGAGAGGGTCCTGCAAACCCCCAAATAAATGTCTTGACTGACTTATGTATGAGGTGTGCTTGCTATGTTGAAGCAACTTAGTTGGGCTCAATAGATTTTCAAGCTTGCTATGACATGAGTGATTAACCAAACAACAATAGTACACAATGCATTTCTTAGTGTACACCTAATAATCTAATTCATACAATTCACATGCATGTGAGTAGTTGAAAGTTTTTTATTAACACCCTTATCAGATTATTGGAAATAAATACAAGCAAAGAATAAACTCATGATAGGTGGTAGGAATGCTTTGATGAATGCGAAGTTTGCTTATGAGGTTGATTAGGAATTGAGTAATTTACCGGGGGTCGATACTATGGGTATCTCAATAATAACGTCAGGAAGAAGTGAAGCACACAGCGCGATGTAGAAGGATCTATATAAAGGGCGTCAGATATGTAATCATATCATAAATAATCATTAAGGGCCCCTCTTTCTTTCCGACTGTCTGTCTCTGACTGCACGCGCAGCGCGAAAGGCAGGAAAATGGAAAGCATGTTACACCGATTTCTGATGCATGCGATAGAGCCGCTGAGAGCGAGGAACGAGGAGCTACAGAAGAACGTGGAGAGGCTCGAGGGGAGGCTGAGGGCCAGGGAAGAGAGCGAGGGCGGGAAGCGGGAGCTGAGGGCGAGGAACGCGGAGCTAGAGAAGAGCGTGGAGATCCTCGAGGGGAGGCTGAGGGCCAGGGAGGAGGAGGCGGAGGGCGAGAGGCTGAGGGCGAGAGCCCTCGAGGAGGCCATGTACGAGGCTGATCGTAGCCTTGAGGCTGAGTTCAGCAAGGTCATGGAGGAGGTCCGCTGCCGACTCGAGGAGGCCAACAAGGCGCTCACCGAGAGCCTCTCGCAGCTGCAGCACCAGCTCCAGGAGAAGCGCCGCTTCATGGGTCGCCTCCGCGACGAGGCCCGTGCCGCTGCGACCAGCTTATTGCAGGCTGCTTCTGCCCCTGCCACTCAACCCTAATTCAGTCGTGCGTGCTGCCCCTTAATCCTTGCCCTACTTCATTACGTACATTCACTTCTAATATCATGCCTGAAATTAATATATACCTGTAATTACAAGATTTATTCTTCCCTGATTTATGTCTTCAAATAATTGATCGTACTCTATGCAATGTGAATAATTCGTTCATAACCTTATGTGCTTATCTCCATCTAACTACAAGTTTCTATATAAGCATTGAAAAGCAATCACTTGTTATAAATCTCTAAATAAACGTCCGTACTATTTAAATCATATGGAAAAAATTTAAAACCAACTTTGATTCAACTACTATTCCTTAATCGAGCAAAGTTCGTTATTATCTCTTAATAAAAATTTGATTCAACTACTATTCCTTAATCTAGCAAAGTTTGTTATTATCTCTTACTTTTATTAAGAGAAGGTCTTAGAGGGAGCAAAGTTTGTTATTATCACTTACTTTTATTAAGAGAAGGTATTAGGGGGAGAGGCACCACATGGTGTGCTCGAGTTGCGATTACAAAAGGTCACAATGTATGTTGTAACCAAAGCATCTCTACACGTTAACGCCCATGATCCAAGATGAGAGAGAGAGAGAGAAAGAGAGAGAGAGAGAGGGAGGGAGGGAGGGAGAATCTATGATAATATGAAGACAATAATATCAACATATATAACAATTAATAATATTAATGTATATAATTAATTATTATATAATTATATTATATAGTTACTATAGAATATGATATATATTTTTATATAAAATATTATAACATATATGTTTTATGAATATATGTATGATTGTGTGTGTTTGTAATGTAATTATTTAATACAAAATAGTATATATAATCAATAATATATATGATATATCAATGTTATAATACGATATATAAGTGAGAGAGAGAGAGAGAGAGAGAGAGAGAGAGAGAGAGGGATAAATTATTAAAAAGGAGAGAGGCGATTAAAGTAAGGGTGAGGGGGTTAGAGAGAGAGACAGAGAGGAGAGGAGGAAGAAGAAGAATAATAATTTTTATGTGGTAGAGAGAGAGAGAGAGAGAGAGAGAGAGAGAGAGAGAGGGAGGGAGGGAGGGAGGGATAAATTATTAGAAAGGAGAGAGGTGAAAGCAAGGGTGAGGAGGTTAGAGAGAGAGACAAAGAGGAGAGGAGGAAGAATAATAACAATAATATTTATGTGGTAGAGAGAGAGAGAGAGAGAGAGAGAGAGAGATCCTAAAAGTCATGAATCATCAAGAGCTTCATGCATACTAGCAACTTGGATCTATACTATTACATTTATGGAGAGGGTATGCTATTCGATGAGTAATAACATTCAAAAGCGGGTAGTGGGTGAGTGTAATTAATCATGAATATTGATTTATTGTGTGCTTATAACAAGGAATATGTAGGAGGTTTTGGACTCTTTCCAACTTTTTATGGGGATATATATGCATGAACCTTTGACCATCTCGAAGTGCTACAACAATACAAGAAATTGCTTTATGGTACCAATTAAGGTGTAAATGTGAGCATTAGGAGAATACAAATAAATCCTCATCTCGCACACAAGATTTGGGGTCTCTCATCATTGGTTTTTTTGTGACTGAAGTAATGCTTTGAGAATACCGGTGTAAAGCACTGGGAGAACACCAACATGAAGTGCTAGGAGAATCTAGGTGTAGAGCGCCTAGTACATCCTTAATACAAGCCTGCCCCAAAAAGAAAGGAGTTCGCCACTCCAAGTGCAATCTCAACATCACCATCTATTTGGAATTGTAGTCACCTGCAATGTCAACATCATGTATGTAACATGTCCACCTGTTCGCTTGCAGGACACGTCTTAGCAACCCATTGGAAAGAGGGTCTAGAAGGCTCCGCCCTGCACTCCCATGGAATGTTACGGGGTTTGCGATCTAGGTCCTCCCGAATCTGCCACGTAGCGGAAGTATTCCGACCGTTCCCACTTAGGACCGACTTGAATCAGGGATTCCTCTAGTGGTCAAACTCCTAGAATGGAAGATAGCATCGAACCCCATGCGAACTACTTTACGCAGAAATGTCAGGGTCGAAGCGGATCCATGCCACACTTGGTTCTAGGAGAATGGGAAACGAGAGGGATGCAAAACTCGACCTCTCTACCCATAAGGCATAGTCCCATTCCGTTCCCCTAAAATAACATAAATCGAAATTCTAGTAATCTAGACTTAAGATCAACGTTCCTTGCTTTTCATTTCCTTTGAGCAAAGTTTCATGTTGTCGATTTCATTTGAGAAAAGTTCCTGGCCAATCGGGACCACCTGTCCTTAGGACGGACCCATGGCCACATCCATCGCACTTTCCTCAGGGTTGCTTTAGTTGTCTAATTACCTACCACATTTAGTTGGATATGCATCAAGCAGCTTCCTTAATTAGCAGTTAGACACCGGTTCCTTCACGTAATCTTAGCACTTGACATAGAAAAACAATGTCAAACAAGTTCCTTTTCAACATGTTATCTTATTTATCTTTGGAATACATCCATATAATCTAGCCCGTAGGTAATCCATAATCCGCCCGAAGGCAATCCATAATCCACCCGAAGGCTATCCAGCAATCCACAGGTATTACTAATCCAAGATTCCACCTATAGACTAGTATGCGGGCCTCGAGATCCAATCCCGAGTCATGTTGGCCTCTTGTGCAGGGCCTAGAAGGCAAGGGATTTACAACCAGAGCCCCCCTGGCGTCCTCCTACTCCAAGTAGCGCCCACCGGAGAGACCTCTCGTGGCGGATTCAGTCCACATTCCCGGCGCAACTAACAACCCCCTTGGTTAGGGTCAGGCAGACAGTCGGGGGTAACTAATGATGCCTCTTCCTTCAGGCCTTCAACCTGAAGCATTAGTTATCTTTCCATTCTTAGTTCCTTGAGCAAACAATGCAAACAGTGCTTCTAACTTATACAATCACAAACAATCTAGTGGTCATTTTATTTGGCCAATTGCTAAGGAGTAAATCCTTCTCTCCGAATGCATCCAGCATTCGATCCGGGATCAGTTGCGACTTGGCAAGATCCCCAAGGGTTTGTTTGTTACCCTTATATTCTTAGGTTAGGGTCATACCTTGTCAACCCAAATTAACCAACACCTTAGGTTTCATAAATTAACAGTAAATCTTGGCCACCATGTCGCTCTAACTTGATTGAACCTTTGCTTACCAAGCAATACATAACTTCCCTTATCTTGGAAAATTTCCCCAAGAAAGGTGATGTAACAAGATGACTACTCAACCTCTTGCAAGTTATACTTGCGCTAGAACCTGCCAACCTCATTCCAAGGAATGGCAAATCTATCTTGTGATTAAACCACAAGGCCATGTGACGTTGCAACTTGTTGCACAAGTGTCGCATCTATCTCATTGGATCATTTCACCCATTGAACGGCATTTCCTAGTCAAGGAATTTTGTTTAGACAAGATGTAGGTTTAGGGTGACTTCTTATCCAACCCAACCCTAATTGTACTAGGTGTCCTAGGGTTTCCAAACTCAATCCGAGTTTTAGCATTAGGTCAAACGATCCTTAGGGTAGAAACACTAGATCGTTGTTTGCATGGGCGTCCAATTGACCCAATCATTCTGTGAATGTGGGTAGGACCTTTGGGTTTGAGGGCTTTGACTTGGCATCCAAGTACGATACTTGGCTGCATTTCTAACGTGCCAATCCCTAGCTATTACTTGAGGTGTTTATTGTGTCGACTAGTTATGCCTATACGAATCCCTTGAGGGTTAGGTGATTTAGCTAAATTGGACTACTTGTCTTGCGACAAGGGCGATCCTTTCTTAGAGATGCTAACCTTGTTCTAAAGGTGTAAACAGATGCTAGATACCAGATTTTGTGCAAGTATACGATTTGTTGCATCTATGTTCTATAAGGTATGCAATAACCCTTTACTTTTCTTACTAAGGTCACGACGAATGATAACTTGCATGAAACCTACTAGGGTTTATATCAAAGAATCATGCCTACAACCCTTTTGTCTAAGCTTTAGAATTTTATGCTTTGATAAGCCATGCACTCTTTTCTAAATGCAACTCGATGAAATGAAATTTACGAATATGTAACATGTGACCCTTTTCTAAATACAACACTGTTAATGAATTTCATGTGACATACAACCTTTAATCTGTTCGACACACATCTTTGCAAGCAACGTGCAATGTCCATTGTTTCATTTTCATGCTGTGCAATGGAAGTTAACAATTTCTTGATGCGAGTCATAATGAAGGAAGTTATTGACTAAATGCAAGATACTCTTTTCCTTCACGGCCAATGCACTTAACAACTTCCTCTTTAACCCTAGGCAATATGTGTTTTAGACTTCCACTTTGAAAATGCATGACAAGGCAATTTGCGACTAAGTTGAGTAAGTGATTTACATTCATAACTTTGGAGATGCAATGATCCAATTGCATGATATGCACCTATCCTTATCTATCGTTAAAAGAGATAATTTATTAAATGTACTTTTATCACTACAACATGAATTAACGATAAACGTAAAATGCATTCTCCCTATGGAATTAAGCTCCTATTCCTACGCGAGGAGAAGGTATCACTACAACATGAATTAACGATAAACGTAAAATGCATTCTCCCTATGGAACAAGACTTATGGGCCTTATCCCTTTAGAAGCTTCTTAAAGAAGCTTTTGATTATGAACAGAATCGACGTGGAAGACCCAATGATTGGAGGGAGGGAAAGGATCGATGATGGGGGGAAAAGTTAGTGATTAATGGTGCTGAGGGTGAGGATGGCCGTGGCGGTGGCTGCAACGGCAACTTGACGGTAGATTCGGTGGCGCTGGCAGGCAGCGTCCTTTAGCACAGCAGCAATTCCAACTCCCTCTTTCCTTTCGTCCCTTCAGCCTCCGCATAGGGATAGATTTTATAGTGCTAAGGGGGGGGGGGGGGGGGGAGAGACTCCACACACGTGGAGCCCCCTATGCTTCCCTCTTCTCCCATGTATCTCCACCTCAACAAGCTTCCCACACTCTTACTTACTCTTCTCCTACTCCCTCTCCTCCAGCCATGCATCGGCTGGGGGAAAGGAATAATCAGGAAATTTTTTTGCATAAATTTACATTATTATCCATTTTCCCCTTCAAAAAGGGTGTTCCCCCCTGGCTATGCGATTTTTAAACCCCGGCCTCAATTGCTCAATGCGGAGGCCTCATTTTTGTGCGTGCGAGGTATGGATTAAGCTGCCAATAGTTACGGTGTGGGAGATAGCCTTGCACAGGTTTTACGCGGCATGCGGGGAGTCAAGTTCAATAATATTTTTGAGCGAAAATATTACAATGTATCTATTTGGAGCTAAAGTGACAATATGACAATAGGTTAGCTTAATCTTTTTTGATTGAGGATTGAAATCTACATGTGTCGTAGGTTCAATCCAAATGCTGCATGGAGTCATATACATCCTCAATGCTATCAATTCAATCTTGTACTTGGACATTTTGCACATGCAATCAAACCACTTATCTATGGCACGAAGATTGATTCTTAAACCCTTGTAGCTGCAATAGTAGTTGTCCGAATGGCAAGAAGATTGATATTTTAACCCTTGTATTAGATATTTAGTAGGTGAAAAAGGGGGAAAAACAAAAATTGCACAAGATTCTACCCTGAGATGAATGTATACATTTAAACTTTCCGCAAATGAAGAACTCTTTCAAAACAAGATCTCATGCTTAGTTACAAAACTACACATGTGAGTACATGAGAACAAGCACTCACATGCATATTCAATCTTCTAATGATATCTCTTGTGAATAGGGATAAATTTGAAAACCTATTTAGAACTTTATGCTATAAAATATGTGGCAAAAGTTCCATTTAAAAATTAGAAAGTGCAGATTATTTTGTAAACTTAAAAAAACCCTTGTAATTGGTTAAGAAAATAACTTATGAGATACATAAAAATATGGAGACTTGGAATAATTTCTAACATTAAAATATTCTCGATAATAAAGTAGCTAGGGAATACAATGAAAGATAAATCAACCATATTCAAGAACAGAAAATATTGTGATTGAAGTAAACTAAACAATGAAATAAATAATTATCAATGCTCAAATTATTTGTAGAAAAAAATCTACAGATAATGTATTGATTAGTTAGACTGCAACATTGGCTTATATTATCTATAAAAATATCAACCATCCATATATGACTCAATTAACTCTTATCTTTTATGTTGACATTAATGTCGTCTTCTCTTAAGACATTATCTCTACTCACATATAATTGGCTATTTATAATTTATATTACCCTTAACCATAAGATAATGTGGCAAAAGTCTAGAATTTATTGCTTATTGTGAATTGTTGTAATAAGTGTTATCCATGGTTCCACTACGCTTCCACAAAAAGGAGCACTAATTTCAAAGCCTTCTATAGAAGGAAGGGGGGGGGGGGGGGGTTCTAGATTGAGATTAGCAAATCCCTAATAAGCAACACATTGGGTTTAAATTTGAGGGTCAATATTTTGCTTTTCATTGCCAAACTGCACAGATCCCACTTATGAATATTCAGGCAAATTAAATGTATTCCCTTAGACTTTTCTTTCATATGAGTGGCAAAAGGTAACTTTATAACCTTTTGATACCATAGAAATGTGAGCAAATATATAATCTCAAAAGTATAACTCAACATAATCAACTTTTGAATACACGAATAGATATAAAATTATATTTTAGGCTATTGCATGTTGGAGAGGAGTTGATGGTCAACTATGGGTGATAGATATACTACAAGGGATTAGGCCCATAGAGGGCCACATTGAGGCACTTTTTGATGTGACAAAGAAAAATTACGTGAACATCTAAAGTTGTGATAAAAAGTGCATCAAGAAACCGACGTCTAGAATCATACTTATTTCATGAAATGTAAACACAACTTTCTTTGCACTTTTATATGTAATTTAGCTTGTAATTCTCATTCATTTAAATATTCAATTAAATACACTCCGACTTACAATTTTCATTCACTATCTTATGTGCTTCAAAAGCGCTCCTGGTATAATAAAACTAGGGAGTTGTAGGCTGTAGACTTGTGGCTATAGCCACAGTTCTACAACCAATCAAGAAAAGACTATATATATTAACATATATCGATATAGTTAAATGTATATAACCAAAATCACTAGGAGTAGCTGTATTACTTGAAATATATTAAAGATGTATACATGACTTTGAAGCTAGCTAGTATGACTTATACCATAAAACATTCTTGTAGGTACATCGAAGCTCATATTCCCTATGATGATGTAACGTGTCCCCTAGTATCATCCAGGACACGTCTTAGCAGTCCATCGGAAAGGATGTCTAGAAAGCTCCACCCGGCACTCCCATGGAATGTTACGGGTTTTGCGATCTAGTTAGTCCCACGTCTGCCACGTAGCAGAAGTATCCTGGCCGTTCCCACTTAGGATCGACTGTAATTAGGGTTTTCCTAAAGGGGTCATTAGCTAACAGCAACTAGCGTCAGACCCGAGCGAACTACTTTACGCAGAAACACCAGGTCCGAAGCGGATTCATGCTGCACGTGGTTCAAGGAGAATGGGAAACGAAAGGGTTGCAAAGCTCAACCTCTCTGCCATAAGGCAAAGTCCCATTCCGTTCCCCTAAAACAGCGTAAATCGGGTAAGACGTAACTCTAGGTCATCGTTCTCATTATTCTTTTTGATGATGATGATCATTCCGCTGTTCTTCGAGATTTTTGAGAAAAGTTCCCGGCTAACCGGGACCACCCAACCGTAGGACGGACCCATGGCCCATCCTCCGCACTTTCCTCGGTTTGTTTTAGTTATGTAATTATCTAACACATTAATTTGACATATAACAATCAGCTTCTTTAATTAACCTTGTTAAGCACTGGTTCCTTCACGTAATCTTATCACGAGACATAGAAAAACAACATCAAGCAAGTTCTTTTAACATTTCATCATTTTATCTTTGAAATACAAGGAGTTCCGCCCGTAGGCTTTTCCATAATCTGGGCGAAGGCTAACCAGTAATTTCCAGGGATCACTATTCCAAACTTTCGCCCGTCAACTAGTATGCGGGCCTCGAGATCCAATCCCGAGTCACGTTAGCCTCTTGTGCAGGACCCGGAAGGCAAGGGATTTACAGCCAGATCCCCCCCTGGCACCCAAGCATCCTCCTGCTCCAAGTAGAACTCAACGGAGAGACCTCTCGCGGCGGGTTCGGTCCACGTTCCCGACGCGGTCAAACAACCCCCTTGGCTAGGGTCAGGCAGGCAGTCGGGGGTAACTGAAGCTGCCTCTCCCTTCAGGCCTTTAACCTGAAGTATAGGTACTTATTTAATTTGTAATTCATAATTCAAACAGAGCCCTAAAATCTCTAGCAAGCACAAACATTTCCATTAATCAACCCAGTTGTATGGCAAACTGCTAAGGAAGTGTTCTTTCCTTTTTGAGTGTATCAGCACTCGTTCCCAAGGTGTCTTGTAACTTGGCAAGATCTCTTACATTCCGGTGTAGGGCATACCCAACTTGGTTAACCCTAAGGTACCTTAGATATGCTAGTTTCTGGTTTACAACTTTCCTTATTTAGAAGGATACCCAAAAATACGTCTTTTTGCAAGATAACTTGCGTAAGGATCTACCGTCCTTGATGAGGGTTTTTCCCTTCCCTCCTTGTGAATCAATCACAAAATGATTTCATACATATTGCGCAAGTCCTGCGATGGAATAATCTGTTTAGATTCTTTAAGCTGACGTATGTCAGGCTTAGGGTTTCTTCATTTAAGAATCTTAGGGACAAACCCTAGTTTCTTATCTTTATGAATTTATTGTCCCTACGGTAAGGAAAGTAGTCAAGTGTTTAGGGTATGAATGTTTCTATGTTTAGATTGGTTCAGTTATCTTTTGGAAGGTAATATTAATCGTATTGTCACGGTTTTTACTATCCTTGTGACAATTTACTTTCCCAATCAATATAGTTTAATTTGGCATATAGCATAATGCCAACGTGATACAAAGAGCGACAATACTTCTTGGGACAAAAAGGCCTAGCTGAGAAATTGGTGTATACACACTTTATTAATCCCAAGTCCTCAAAAAGCAGGGAAAAAGTGTTAATAGAGTGTCATCCAGCAGTCCCCTTTTACATTTTCTTTCCAAATGAATTCGTATATCTAATTTTTATACTTGTTAATTCCTAACATTTAACTTCCACCTCCTTTAAAGTTGAACTCATGCCAAAAAACAACAATTTCCTTGCTAAGATGTGCAACTAGCAAAGATAACTCCCTAGTAATTTGAGCATTGAAGAGACCTTTCTTGAATTTAGCTATTTACCATGAATCGTTGCGAAAGGGAATAAGACTAATGGTGCAAGATATAATTTCAACACTTTAGGAATATATTACTGCTTGTGATTTTATAATGCTTGATGCAATTTGAAGAAAGCTAAGTTATATACATTGTCATTCATAAGCTAACTCCTTCGTTTAAAAATAACTCGAACAAATATATCCTATCCTTAACAATTTTTCTTTGCATGATCAACTTAAAACCGAATTAACACCAAGAAGAAAAAACCTGGCTTTGAGGTGAGATATCCACATGGATACCGGGAGATGACCCTCCCGCAGCTACACCTTGGACTTTCTTCGGCGGCATCGTAATTCGAATGTGAGATAGCCTTTTCCTTTTTCTTCTTGGAATTCCACCGTCTTCTCCTTCCTTTTCTTTTACCTTTTTCCCACTTTTCCTCCTTCACTCTCTCTTTTCACTCCCTCTACTTCCCTCCCTATCTTTTATCTCACGGCTATTTCTTCCTTACGGGATACCATACGAGCCATGATGATGAATTGGATTTTTAGGACATGGGAAGTTTCTCTCCCCCTCCCTCTCTCTTTCACACAACTCTCTGACTCGAGTGTTTTCTCTATTACATTTTTACAGTTATAGATTTTACATCCCTAATCCTTTTCATTTTTATCATTGCTCCAATCGCCCCTCTCTTATTGCAAGTTTTGTGGCCCTAATCTTTGGTGGTTCTGTCCCCTTGCTATTCTTTGAGTACTCTCTACTATTTCATTTTCTCAACTAAAACAAATTGTGTAGTACAAATTTTTTTTTGAATTTGGATATTATGACCAAAACTGCATGTGTCTTCAAATCAAAAATCTTGCTCCAACGGTTCAGCAATTCTACAGGGCATTGAATGATCGCCACTCCACAACAAGTCTGCTCTACTTCATGGGTGATTTTTGTTACGTTTCCAAATAGCACTCACAAATTGCTTACTTCTACTAACTACAATAGGTTTTAAACTCTTCCTTACTTTATTTCTGATTTTGAGTTAAACTATACTAATTTGGTGCTAGTGATTCTCCACTTCTTTTCTAAACTCTACTAATGCATACTCTCTCTTCATCAATTCAATCTATACAACTACTACCAATCAAACTACTACTCTTACATGTGATTAATATAGAATGATATTAAGATCAAACACCACAAGCATTATCTAAATAAAAATCATGTATGAAAATTAAAATGCAAGATTTATTTCTATAGCAATGAGATTAGGCACTTACTCCTTCTTCTTCTTCTCGATTGCTTGATTGATCTCTTGGAGTGCTTGCCTTTTTTTATGCCCACTACCTTGCAAATGATAACTTATTTGCTGTGAATATAAAAAACATGATATTGTGCACAATTGTAAATACTTTCTCTTTGCTGTGAATATGAAATATATGATTTGTGTAATGTTGAAAAAATATCTTGGATGTGAATATGAAATAAATGGTTTGTGTAATGCTTTCATCAATGAATGCTTTCAAAATACTAACATTTCTTTCTATTTTTTGATACTATATACCTTAAGGTTTCACCTCAAGGCTAAATCTAGCTTTGTATTTCTTATATCGTTCACTAATATTAGAGCATTTGTAACGTGTCCTCTTCGTATCATCCAGGACACGTCTTACCAGTTCATTGAAAGGGATGTCTAGAAAGCTCTGCCCGGCACTCCCATGGAATGTTATGGGATTTGCGATCTAGGTCTTTCTGCATCTGCCATGTAGCGGAAGTATCCTGGCCGTTCCCACTTAGGATCGACCGGAATTAGGGTTTTCCTGACTGGTCATTAACTAACAGCACTAGCGTCGGACCCAAGTGAACTACTTTACGCAGAAATGCCAGGTTCGAAGCGGATTCACGCTGCACTTGGTTCAAGGAGAATGGGAAATGAGAGGGATGCAAAGCTCAACCTCTCTGCCATAAGGCATAGTCCCATTCCGTTCCCCTAAAACAGCGTAAATCGGTTAAGACATAACTCTAGGTCATCGCTTTCGTTATTCGTTTTCTTTGATGATCATCCCGCTGTTCTTTGAGAAAAGTTCCTGGCTAACCGGGACCACCCAACCGCAGGACGGACCTATGGCCCATCCTCCGCACTTTCCTCGGTTTGCTTTAGTTATGTAATTACCTAACACATTAGTTTGACATGTAACAACCAGCTTCTTTAATTAATCCGTTAAACACTAGTTCCTTCACGTAATCTTATCACGTGACATAGAAAAACAATATCAAACAAGTTCTTTATTAACATATCATCATTTAATCTTTGAAATACAAGGAGTTCCACCCGTAGGCTTGTCCATAATCTGCCCGAAGGCTATCCACTAATCCACAGTGATCACTATTCCAAGCTTCTACCCGTAGACTAGTATGCAGGCCTCGAGATCCAATCCCGAGTCACGTTAGCCTCTTGTGCAGGACCCGGAAGGCGAGGGATTTGCAGCCAAAGCCCCCCTGGCACCCAAGCGTCCTCTTGCTCCAAGTAGAGCTCAACGGAGAGACCTCTCGTGGTGGGTTCGGTCCACGTTCCGGGCGCGGTCAACAACCCCCCTGGTTAGGGTTAGGCAGGCAGTCGGGAATAACTGAAACTGCCTCTCCCTTCAGGTCTTTAACCTGAAGTGTAGGTCTTCATTTAATTTGTAATTCATAATTCAAACAGAGCTCTAAAATCTCTAGCAAGCACAAACACTTCCATTAATCAACCGTGTTGTTTGGCAAATTGCTAAGGAAGTGTTCTTTCCTTTTGAGTGTATCAGCACTCGTTCCCAAGGTGTCTTGTAAATTGGCAAGATCCTTTACATTCCGGTGTAGGGCGTACCTTATTAACCCAACTTGGTCAACCCTAAAGTTCCTTAGATACTTTAGTTTCCGGTTTATAACTTTCCTTATTTAGAAGGATATCCAAAAATACGTCCTTTTGCAAGATAACTTACGTAGGGATCTGCCATCCTTGCTGAGGGTATTTACCCTTTCTCCTTGTGAATCAATCGCAAGACTAAATGACTTCGTACTTGCTGCACAAGTCCTGCGATGGAATAATCTGTTTTAGATCCTTTAAGCTGACGTATGTCGGACCTAGGTCTCTTTTTAAGAACCTCAGGGACATACCCTAGTTCTTTATCTTTACTAATTTATTGACCCTACAATAAGGAAAGTAGTCAAGTGCTTAAGGTATAAACATTTCTTTGGTCTTTAAATCATTTCCAAGGCATATTTTTTTAACGTGGTATTTCTAAGTTTAGATTGGTTTGCTTATCTTTTGGAAGGTAATATTGATCGCCTCGTCACGGTTTTGCTATCCTTATGACAATTGATTTTTCAGTTGATACAATTCAATTTAATCTTCCTTTTTCCTTGCAGATGAACTCATGCCAAATAACAATCATTTCCCTTGCTAAGATGTGCAATTAGCAATGATAACTTCCTAGTAATTTGAGTACCGAGAAAAAAAAACCTTTCATGGATTTCATGATGAATCATTGCTAAAGGAATAGGGTTAATGGTGCAAGAGGCAGCTTTTATACCTTCAGGAATTTAACTCAAATATACTACTATAGTAAGTAGATAATCTTGTTCGTAATTCGTTATAAATGCATGATGCTATTCGAAGGAAACTACGTTCTATACATTATCATTTGTTCAATTAAACATAACTCCTTCATTGTAAATAACTCGAAAAAAAAAATATGTCCTATCCTTAACAATTTATCTTTATATGATTTGACTTAAAACCCGATATAAAACCAAGCAGGAAAAACCTGGTTTTGGGGTGAGATATCCACATGTATACCGGGAGACGACCCTCTCGCAGCTACTCCTTGGAATTTCTTAGGCGGCATCGCAGTTCGATCGTGAAGGCAGCTTTTACTCTTTCTTTCGGATTTCCACCGTCTCTCTTTCGAGGCAAGAAGTCGATCAAAAAGTTGACCACCGAAAGGAATAATAAGACCTCTAAAATCCTAGCTTCTTCGGAGAGAAAGAGGTTTGTAAGCTTAAGGGATAAAGGGTCTATATGATATAATCACGGTGGAAAAATTATGCGTGAGCATGGCTTCATAAACATCTATGAAAGCCCTTGGGATATCTTTGGCAATGGAATGGAAGGATTTGGGAGTTTTTCAAACCCTAAGGTAAAATTGAAAAATAATACAAGGTTTTATAGTTGGGGAAAAAGACGTGTACGGGATTTAGAAAGGGCTTAGGAGTGCACAAAAGAACGTATGATGGTAAAACACAGGATCAGGACTTATGGTTTTAGGCACGGGGATTAAGGGTTTTCTCCTCCTAGAGTAAGGTGAGTTTTAAGGGACTTGGCTTTAATGCACTCTGGAAAAGGGTTAATCGTACCCCGGAAATGGCTTAAGTCTACCCCGGAAAAAGGGGTTAATGCACCATGGGAAAGGGGGCTTGGGGTTTAAAAACTCGGGAAAGGGGGAAATGAAAATTCAAAGGAAGGGGATATGAGGGGTGAATGGGGGCTTGATTAGCCCCCCCCCTTAGGAAGCTTCTACAAAGGAGCTTCCTTTATCACGTGGCAGGAGGGGGGGGAAGATAATCTGGTGGGGGGGGAAACGAGAAGTCTGCCGGTGGCGCTGCGGAGGGAAGCTGTAGGTGATGGGCGGCAGCGGCAGCGGCTAGTGGTGGCAGCATCAGCCGGCAAAAATCGGGCAGGGCAGCGTATATGATCTTCTCCTCCTCCTCCCTTCTGCTTATTCGAGTGGACCTCCCTCTTTAAATAGGGGAGGGGAGGGAATCCTCCCCCCTTACCTGTCAGGCTGCATGGCGAGGGAGCCAAGAAAGCTCCAGCAAGGAGCTTGCTGGCTCCTCCATCCTCCCTCACACACACCAGCACCATACGCCACCGTGGGGCAGAAAAAATTCTTTTTTTATATTTAATATATTACATTCTCTCCCCCTTAGAAGAATTGAGATGTCCTCATCTCAAGATAAACTGGGGATATTGATGGTTGAGAGTGCCTTCATCTACCCAAGTGGCATCCTCTTCGGAATAATCTTTCCACTGGACGAGGCATTCTCTCAAGGTTCTAGATCTTAATTGTCTCTCCCTAACACCTAAGATCCTATCTGGCATTAGTTCAAGGACTCCTTGACTAGGCATTATAATTTGTTGGTCATCAAGTACATGGTTAGGGTTGGGTACATATTTTTTCAATAGGCTGATATGGAATACATTGTGAACCTTTAGGTTCTCAGGGAGTCGCAATCTATAAGCATTGGGTCCTAGGCATTTGAGGATTTTGTACGGCCCACAATACCTTGGACTTAGCTTCTTGCAATCTCCTAGGGATAGAGAACTCTTTTTAGGGTGTACGCGAATGAAGACCATGTCTCCTTCTTTGAAGACTCTTTCTTTACGCTTCAAATCAGTGTATGCCTTTTGTCTATCCTTGGCTGCTTGTATGTCTTGTCTTATTGACTTTATTTGGTCATCCATGTCTTCCAACATCTACCTTGATGCTTCAACCCTTAGGGTTGGATCAGAAAAGTTTAGAGGACTTCGACAATCATGATGATACAATGCTTGGAAAGGAGTCATCTGAATACTTTGCTGAAGCATTGTAGGCAAATTCAACCAATGGCAAGTATTGAATCCACCTTTTCGGCTCTCGACAGCAGTATGCCCTAAGCATATCCTTGATGACTTGATTTACTCGCTCTGTTTGGCCATCCGTTTGGGGATGGTAGGCGGTGCTAAAGCAGAGTTGAGTCCCAATATCTTCAAAGATAGCTCTCCAGAAGTGTGATGTGAAGAGAGAATCTCGATCACTAATGA
Organism: Lygodium microphyllum; assembly: GCF_053477565.2. Lineage (NCBI taxonomy): Eukaryota > Viridiplantae > Streptophyta > Polypodiopsida > Schizaeales > Lygodiaceae > Lygodium > Lygodium microphyllum. The sequence goes on along the minus strand of NC_141163.1, from coordinate 35,636,483 downwards.
TTCTTCTAGGTAACCCATGTAGCTTGAATATCTCCTTGATAAACAATCTTGCAATGTTGGAGGCTTTATAGTTTGTCTTTACTGGAATCAGGTGTGCAACCTTGGTAAGCATATCAACCACAACCATAATGGAATTGTATCCTCCTTGGACTTGGGTTAAGTCTACAACAAAATCCATACTGATGAATTCCCATTTCATTTGGGGAATGTCAAGCGGTTGCAGTTTCCTTGGCATCATGACATGTGTAGATTTGATACGTTGGCAAGACAAACACTCAGTGACATATTTGAGAATGTCACCTTTAAGCCTCTCCCAATGGTAGCTTTTTCTAATTGCATTAAGAGTCTTAGCATAGCCAAGATGTCCTGCGAAAGGGGAATCATGAGCTTCCCATATTATCTTCTGCTTAAGTGACTGGCTTGCTAGTATACACAGCCTTGTTCTGTAGTAGACAAGTCCCTTATCAATGGAAAATTCATGATACTTAGCTTGCAACTTTTGATTCTGCTCCTTGGTAGATATTTCCTTTAGCATTGTTTAGTAGGCCAAATCATGGCATGCTTCCTCTCTAGCTAGTTCAAGTATAGGGTTGTTTGGCATAGATACTTTTGTAGCCAGAGATCTAGCCGTTGATGGATTCTGTAAGATTAGGGAATTTAGGAATGCCTTGCGACTAAGTGCATCGGCAACTACATTCTCTTTCCCTGGTCGATACTTGATTTCAAAATCATATTCCTCCAACACTTCAATCCACCGACGTTGCCTCATGTTGAGCTCATTCTGGGTAAAAATCCATTTGAGACTCTTATGATCAGTTACTAGAGTAAACTTGTTACCCAACACGTAGTGTCTCCAAAGCTTTAGAGCATGGATGACAGCTAGTAATTCCAGGTCATGCGTGGCATAATTCTTTTCATGACTCTTCAATTTCCTTGAAGAGTATGCTACTGGATGACCTTCCTGCATAAGTACACACCCCAAGGCAAGAATGGTAGCATCAGTTACTACCTTGAACTCCTTATTGAGGTCAGGAAGTTTTAGAATAGGTGCTGATACCAAACTTTGCTTCAATTTGTCAAAGCTATTCTGTTCGGGAGTTGACCATGTAATGGAAATCTGCTTCTTTAGTAAATCCATCAGAGGTGCTGCAATCAAAGCATAGTTTTTTATGAAGACCCTATACCATCTTGTCAATCCAAGAAAGCTATGTATTTCTCTGACAGATACTGGTGTTGGCCATTCAAGCACATCTCTGACCTTGGCTAGGTCTACTGATATTCCTTCTGATGATACTATGAATCCCAGATATTCAATCTGACGCTTGAAGAAGCACACTTCTTCAATTTTGCATACAGCTCATGTGACCTCATTGTCTCAAGGACAATCCGAAGTTGGGGTTCATGATCTTCTTCCTGTTTAGAATAGACTAAAGTGTCATCGAAGAAGACAAGCATGAAATCATCAAGATATGGCCTAAAAATGTCCTGCATTAATCTATTATAGGTGGCAAGTGCATTTGCAAGCCCGAATGACATAACCAAGAACTCAAAGTGCCCATATCTTGTATTGAAGGCCGTCTTTGGAATATCTTCTTCCTTGATCCTTATATGATAGTAACTTGACCTGAGATCAATCTTGGAGAAGATCTTTGCACCCTGAAGACGATCAAGAAGCTCATCTACTCTAGGAATAGGATACTTGTTCTTGACTGTTGATTGATTCAACCCTCGGTAATCAATACATAGTCGAAGTGTCCCATCTTTCTTTTTCTGGAATGGTACTGGAGCTCCCCACGGTGAATTGCTAGGCTGGATGTAGCCCTCATCTAAAGGTTGCTTGAGTTATTCCTTCAACTCTATTGCTTTTGGTATGGACATTCTATAAGGTCTCTTTGCAATTGGCGTAGCTCCAGGTACTAACCTAATCTCATGATCTACTTCTTTTGGAGGTGGAAGTTCGGTCAATTCTTCAGGGAATACGTTAGCGTATTCCTTTAGCCATGAAGGCCCTTCATGAGACTCTTGCTTTTTATCTAACTTGTTGAGTTTGATCAAGTAAACGACTAATCCTTTTCTGACTCTCCTTTTCTGACTCCTTTTATGATCCGAGATATTTTGGCCAATTGGATTCTTGGCACTCCTGCCTCACCTTGAGTTGTGAAAAATTCCCTTTCAGAGTTTCAAAAAGAAACTTGACCCTTCCCACAGTGAATGTGAGCGTCGTTGGGCTTAAGCCAATCCATCCCGAGTAGACACTAATGGATACCTAAATTCATGACTCTGAATTTGACTGAAGTCTTCTTCCCTCCCAAGAAGAATTCCACCTTAGTAATTTGCGTGGTACAAGTTACCTCGCGACCATTTGCCAATTCCACAAGCAGGGTAGGTGCTTCTACTGTGGCTATTCTTAATCTTTTTGCACATGCTGGTGAGATAAAGGAATGTGTACTGCCACAATCAATCAAGGTTTTGAAAATTTTTCTTTGATAGTCCGACGGTGTCTGACTCACCGAGAACTGGCGATTCGGCCCTTTCTTGTGTAAGGTGGCATGAACTATCACTCTTTTGAATTCTGCTTCCATGGTTGGATCTTCCTCTTCCTCTTCTTTGCATCTTTTCCTATTGGCAATGCAGGCGGTTCTTCCTCTTCCATGGTGTCGTATTGCTGCGCATCCGAGGTGTGAAATCCACCCAAAAGTTGTGTGTGTGGGAGTTGATTTTTTGTACATACTTAGTTGTTATGTTTGCATCTTTATTCTGCTTTTGGTGGAGGCTTAGAGTTAGCCATGTCCTGCCATGGGCGAATTGCAACTCCCAAGTCACAGCTTGCCTTGCCTGAACTTCAACTTGGGGTCATTCCAGGTGCTGGAGGCACTCAACGTCTACCCCGATTAGTTGGTTTGTCAAAAGCCATGGGTATGATCCTGACATCAAAGTCTATCTTTGCTGAAGAGGCTCTTGAATTGGGCCTTATCGATGCCATTGCGCCATCAGAAGAGCTCCTTGACTACGCCAAAAAGTGGGCTTTAGATCTTGTAAATTTTCGCAGGGCATGGAGTATTTCTCTTCATAGAACTGACAAACTAGAGCCCTTTGGTGAGGCACGACAAACTTTGAAGCTTATAAGACAACAAGTAGAAAAGAAAGCAAAAAAATATACAACACCCTTTAATTTGCTTGGATGCTATTAAAAAATGACTATTTTTGAAAAGAGGAGTTTTGGGGGCAAAAGGAGATGGCGGATCGAGTGACAGAAAAAGAAAAACGAGGAGTTTTTTTTTGGGGGAAAGAGCATCAATCCATCAAAGTGGCAGCAGAAGTTCAGGGGGGGGAAAAGTACTCAACCCATCTGCCTGTCACAGGTTTTGATGACAGTCAATTTCACAGGAGTGGCGCTTTGTATTTCAGCACTTGAGGTATTCTTTTTCCTTGCTGTGGATGGGCTCTTTCATCGCTACAGGTCCATAATTAGAAACAGCTCAAGAGTCTTCTCTTTCGATTCTTCTCTCCCGTGAGCAATTCCTCCTTGTATCCTTGAGCTGGCACCCAAGCTTTGGCCAAGCGTCAAAGCACCAGAATTTTGATCAGAAAGATACATTGCACTAAGATAATCTTATACAAAGACTGAGTCTGCAGTACCCATCTGAAGACCCAGAGAAAGAAGACTCAATCTGTAGTAAAATTAAACAAATTCGGCTATCCGAAGAAGAAAGAGGCAGCAGCAGCATCAGTGAAGATGGTGGACTGGGGAGGATGAGCTCTGAAGACGAAGCCGAAGAAGGAATGTGACGAAGGCAAGCGAAATTCAGAGAGGAAGAAGCGCAAGGACTGTGGAGCCTGGGAACAGCCAATCAAGAAAACTCTTGCATACCCCTCTCTCCAAGTGACATCACAGCTGCTGCCACCCAAAGCCTCGTTCTCGAAAAGAAAGGGCAATAACGCACGTCTGGAATCATATGACAGCTCAGTTGTATTAGCTCAGATTGCACAGAAGGGGCTGGAGGGACATCTTCCTGCGTGTTCAGGACTCGTCCCCACCCAACTGGCTTAGCTGAAGGAAAGAACGTAGAGATGGAAGATTATCTACCTGGGCATCCATAAAAGATTATCTCCTTGGCCAGGGTCAGATGCCGTATAATCTACAAAGGAACAGGGGAGCTTAATGCCAAAGGACCAGGTCCGTAGAAAGGATATTATGGGAGCAGAGAGTTATAAGGACTGCAAATTCTGACCCTATCAAATGTGGGTTGGTGCTGCCATTCTGTCAACATTCTTATCTTTTTGATTGCACCCTTCACCTCAGAATGAAGTGGTTTTCATTCAATTCTCTTAGCTTGCTTATTGAGTGTTGCTGCCTTGCATGACCCAAGAGGTGGCATTGATTCAACCCCTTGATTGATTGATTGATTGATTTTGGAGAGCTTCACGATCACCCAAGATTTGAGTCTTGAAAGGCTTGATTCGAAGAGCATTCTTGGCCTACATCACTGTACAGGCACACTATAAGCAGAGCATCATTCTCTGGTTGACTATTACAGAATTTTTTTATCTATACAATAGAGCTGTATGTATCTACAAAAACTATACCTGAATACAAAGATGCCTTCATGATCCTATTCCAACCCCTTAGATCTTACTTTAGATTTCCTTGTTTGGAAAAGACAGGTTGTTAACATGACATGAATTTTTGTCAAGATGTTTATTGGAAAGGTTCCCATTCAGATGAAGCTGAATGTATGTTACATATTATCTAAAATTGAGCTTTGAAATTGAATCTGATCTCGCTAGATTGACCTTCTATCCTGAAATTATTCAAAGTCCTCTGTGGTCGCGACTTTGCTTTCAAAACGCTTCGATATATTTGGTAAACCCGACGTGAAAGCGTCGTAGAAATTTCAGGATGGGAGATACTTCAACATCCATTTCAGCCTCTTCTACAATTCCAGCTGCATCCTCTACTTCAACTCCATCATTGACTGCTACGTCAAGTACTTCAACAGATGATCTAAAGCAGATTTTGCAGAATATGTCCATGTATATGCAGCTTCAAAATCAGCAGACACAATTGTATATGCAGCAGTAGCAGCAATTGCATCAACAGTAGTTGTCTCAGCAAAGGCAACTATATTCGGAGCAAGAGAATGCAATCAGCGCGACTAAGGCGATTGAAGCAGTTGAGAATGAGAAGAAGCTATTTGATGGCCGTAATGTTTCAGCATATTTGAAGACATATGAGATCAAGATGGGGTTTTTTGGAGTTCCAGTTGGACTTATGAGTAAGTATTTCCTTCATCTTGTCACACCCTCCTTGAGGGCAAAAGTGACTGATCTTTTTATTCAAAATTCGCATTGGCAAGATTTTAAGAAGGCCCTGAAAGAAGAGTATTTCCTTGAGGACTTTGGTATGGCTACACGGCGGTCATTCCGAGATTGGGTCTACATGCCAAACAAAGGTCTAGCTACTTCAGAGTTGATTCGAGAATTTGAAGAGAGGTATAGTCAGCTTGATGCCATTGAACAAAGAGCATTGGATGTTGAGAAAGTTGAGCTTTTCTTGCAAGCTGCAGATCCTGCTCTTCAGGAAGAATTTGGAGAGCTTGTTGAGGATCGCACAAAGCCTATGGGTCTTAAAACGGATTGACAAGATGCCCAGGATGCAGTCTCGACTTTGACCAAGAGGAGGATATGGAAGACCCGTCTACAGAATGGTTCTATGACACCAACACCGTCTTCTGCTCCTATGCCTACTTCTATCCCTGTTATTTCTTCTCCTCCTTAGCTAGTTTCTTGGCCTAAGCCAGTGCCTACTGTTTCTACTCCTCCTGTTCCTCCTGCTCCAAGACCGATGTCGGCTCCTTCTGCTCCAAAACCATCCACTCCGTCGGTGCCTACCTCTCTTGATGACATAATCAAAGGCATAACGGATTTGACACTGGAGTCAGTTAAAGCGGAGTTGGTGGGAAAATTGAAAGAGCAGTTTGCTTCGACTGCGCCTAGTATTTCTTCTAGTGCTCCTACTGCACCTAGGAGTGCTCCTAGTGCACCTAGGAGAGATCGAAGATGTATTTGGTGCGATAGTACGGACCATCAGCATTGCAGGAATTGTGAATCTTTTCAGGATGCAAGGAGGAAGAATTTGGTATTTTGGGGACAAGATGGTAAGATTTGGTTGACTGAAATAGGAGCTCCGCTTGCTACCAACTTTGGGAAAGGCGGAATGAAGAAGTTAGTGGATGACATGTTTACGCGAACTTCTTATGTGACAGCTAGAGGAGATGCTTTTGCATATGGAGTCCAGATTGAGAAAGGATCAGAGAATCAGTCAGCATTATGGACTTATGCTATGGAGATAGCAAATAAGGGAAAAATTTACCAAACTATTTTGACTAGTGCAGGCTCTAGCATCAGATCTGAGACAGGTTGGGATTCGCTTGTTGTGACAGGTACTCTATTTATGCCTACTTGGCTAAGTCTCAGGGAGCAGATGTACTTGTTGAGGAGAAGCGTAAGAGGGATGAAGAAAATCCAAGTGTAGCTAAAAAGACTAGAGGGGGTGAGTTTGTTACTCCACCTACTGCAGGACCGTCTTTGAGACCAAGGCCAAAACGACAGATGGAAGATGCTCAAAAGAGAGAAAAGAGGCAAGAGCCTAGAGAGAGAAAGCAGCCAGGGTTTAGATTGATGTCTGATATTGAGACATCTACAGACATGAAGAAAATCTTTAATGACAAGATACTTGGTAGTGAGGTGACTTTCACTATTTTTGAGGTTTTGGGCATCTCGAAAAGAGAGTTTCAAGATTAGTTTCAAGAGGTCCTGAAGAGGAAAAGACATGCATTGCCTACTATTGATACACAGGGAGTTTTGATTGGGGAGTTGGATGAGGATGAGGATGAGGTTATGGTTGAGAATGCTTTTGTTTTTCCACAGATAGAGAAGAGGGTTCAGCCTATGCATTATGATGAAACTGATGAGCCTGTCTTGATACCGCGTAGTCACTTTTCGTGGAGTCATTGGGCTAGGGAAACTACAGAGACAATGGTAAAAATTGGAGAGAAACAGGTGCCTTATGTTGCTTTGGTGGATCATGGTTCAGAGATTAATCTCATAGTTCATGGAGTTTATGAAAGTAACATATGGCCTATGGATGTAGAGCATGGGTGGCGTATGAGAGCTGCCAACAACACTACAGGTGATTTGTATGCTGCCTGTCCCAGTGTCAGGGTTTCTATTGGAGATGTAGAGGAGGATTTCCATTTCTTTGTGCGGGATTCATGCTCTTATCCCATAATTCTTGGACAGCCATTCATCACAGAGATGCGTATGGAAACAAAGGTAATGGATGATGGATCTGCTTATGCACGGATTCGCAGTAAAGATGGCATGAGAGCAGTACAGTCTATGACTGTGTGTGTGAACCATGTTAGAAACAGGGATACTCTTAGATATGCTCCTTTGCCCAATGTGAGGGATTCGGGTTTTCATTAGGTACCACCGTTTCATGAGACGACGGTGGTACAGAGCAGAGGAGATTGGAGTTCTCGCCTCCTGGCAGCAATGTTTTCTCCTCTGGTTTTGTTGGGATTTCAGCAAATAGTTCGATAAGCTATCAGAAGACTTCTAAGTTGCCTAGAGCTGCCAGGCAATACATATGTAGGAAGGAGAAAAAATTGAAAAATGCAGGAATTTTAGAGGATGATGAGCACATAGATGGGATGTATGACAGTATAATTTGTGCAGATATGATGATAGATATGGAAAATATGCTGAAAACTGATATGCAAAGTTGTCACAGTAATGTATTAGTGCAATCCCTGGACATGTTTCATGAAATTGCAGATTTTGTGTCACAGATAGAGTCAGAGGCTGAGGTGACTCAGCAAAAAGTGTTAAGTGCTGAAGAAATTCAGCAAATAGAGTTTCCAGCTGATTATGATCAGCTTACAGAGACAAGAGGGCTGAAAACTTTCAGCCAACAGAGTTCACTACTGAAATATTTCAGCATCCAGAGTTTAGAGCTGTTTCTATGCAGTCCATAGAGCAAAGGGCTGAGGATATTCAACCAATGGAGTGTAGAATTGCTGATTTACAGCAAGATTTGAGTAATGTAGAGGATCATAATGAAGCCAAGGTCGACACGAAATACAAGACTGTGGATAAGAAGGTGAAGCCGGTAGCTGTACCGCTTCCACCTAACAGTGATAAGCAAATAGAGAGGGCTGCCAAACAGCCAATTTTGAGGAATCCAAAGCATATAAGCCATAAACTTTCAGCAAAGACTCTTGTTGAATTGAAAATTGGAAATGGTGATTTCTTGCTACCCATAGAGAAGCAATGCTTTCAGGAGATGCTTGAGCGACATGGAAGGGGGTTTGCTTTTTTTCCGCATGAGATTGGATGTGTGAATCCAGATATTATTGCTTCTATGGTGATCTTTACTATTCCTCATATTCCATGGAACCTCCGACCTATTCCAGTGCCTAAGGCACACCTGCCAAAGTTGATTGATTTGTTGAATGAGAAAATCAGGATGGGAATTCTTGAGCCTTCATCTGCACCATACTCAAACAGGTGGTTTACGGTTCCAAAGAAGAATGGTACTCTCCAATTTATACAGGACATGCAGCCAGTAAACAGAGTTACTATCAGGAATGTTGGTATAGGTCCAGTTGTGGATGAGTTTGCAGAAGCATTTGCTGGACGTGCCATCTATTCTTTAGGTGATTTGTATTCAGGATATGATCAGTTTCAGCTGGCTTTGGAAAGCAGGGACATAACCACTATGAGAACTCCTATTGGGCTTGTCAGAATGTGTACCTTGCCTCAAGGTGCCACTAATTCTGTTGCACATATGATGAATGCCATGCATAAGGTCCTTCGTGATTATATACCTCAGCTTACCATGCCTTTCTTGGATGATGTGCCCATTAAGGGGTGTGCAGAAGAAGAGAAGAATGAGAGTCTAAATGAGCAGGGATGCAGATACTTTGTGGCTGATCATATTTCAGCTTGTGAGAAGATTTTGGCCAGGTTAGAAGAAGTGAACTTAACACTATCAGGGCAAAAATCGGTTTTTAGAGTGAATGAGGTTGTCATTGTTGGATATATGTGTGGATATTATGGCTCGAAACCCTCACCTAATAAGGTGGATGCTATAAGTAAGATTACAGAGTATTGTTCTACCATTTCAGAGGTACGGAGGTTCATTGGAGCTTGTGTGTTTTATATCATTTGGATACCTCATTTTGCACACATAGCAGATTGTTTATATCAGTTGCTTCAAAAGGGGCAAAAATTTTATTGGGATGAGAGCCACACTAGAGCCATGCGGAAATTGAAGAAGTTATTGCAGATTGCTCCTACTCTCAGGAAAGCGGATTATAATTGTGGAAGGCCTATTGTATTGACAGTTGACACTAGTCCAATTGGCATAGGTTGGGCTGTGGGTCAAGATGATGCAAATGGAAACATGTATGCTATTCGGTTTGGGGTGAAAGTCCTAAACGAGAGACAGAGGAGATATCCGCAAATCAAGAGGGAGTTACTGGGGATTGGTACGGCTCTAAAATGTGACAAGGAGTACTTTATTGGAGCTTCAGTTGTGGTGGAGATAGATTGCTTGCCATTGATAGGTATGATTATGAGTTGCTCTACTCCGGATATAGCTATGCTGAGATCGATTGCATACATCAAGTCATTAAATCCGAAATTTAGACACATAGCAGGGAAGGATAATCTAGTGGCAGATATGTTGTCTAGAGCCAGATATGATGATGAGGAAATACTACTTGTTGCAGAAGAGGATAATGCAGAAATTTCAGCCGATATGGTTGATCATGTTTGTCATGTCTATGATATTGTGGCTTTCATAGAAGAACTCTGTGTTGGAGATTGGTTGCAGATTGGCAAGTACCTTAGTACACTAAGCAAAAGAGATGAATGGACAAATGATAAGTTCAAGAAGATCAGAAGGAAAGTCTATGGTTATTTTCTCAAGGACGGATTTCTTTGGAAGCATCGGAAGAAACGAGGTGGATTACCTTTGCGGGTTGTTTGCGATAGAGAGACACAGTTATAGGTGATGAGGGAGTTTCATGAGAGTCCTTGGGTTGGTCATAGAGGAGTGTGGACTACTTATGAGAAAATCAAGGAGAAATATTGGTGGAAAGGCATGTATAGAGATGTTTCTCACTTTGTAGAGACTTGCAGAGACTGTTAGATGTATTCAGTAGTGCGTCATCAAGATGAGCTTCATTCGACCTATCCGCTATGCATTCATTATAAGTGGGTAGTTGACTTGGTTACTATGCCTATGGGTCTATGGCAGATGAGATATATTGTTTTGGCTAGAGAGGATCTTACTAATCATGTTGAGGGTAGGTCTTTGAGAACGAAGACCACTAGTGCAGTGTGTAAGTTCTTATTGGAAGAAATTTTCTGCAGGTATGGCTGTGTGGGTAAGATCACTGCGGATCACGGTGAATTGGATCCAGATGAAGCTAGGGATTTTTTCTCTCAACTAGGAATCAAGTTGGCTCTAACCACAGCATACAATCCAGAGGGAAATGGGAAGAGTGAAAGAGGGCATCCGCCGATAGTGAAAGCATTAGCCAAAGCATGCAGAGGATGGACTGGAGAATGGTCGAGACTTCTACCATTTGCTTTGTGGGCTGATCGTATGACTCACAGTGTTACCACTGGATATATGCCTGCAGAGTTGATGTATGGTCAGAAACCGGTTATGCCGACTGAGACTTGTGCTTTGAATTGGTCAGTTTTACATTGGCAGGAGGATTTGACGAGAGAGGAGCTCTTAGCTCTTCGGATTCGATAGTTGGAGAGAAGACCAGAGGATATTCAACTAGCTATTGACAGGTTGAAGGTTGCTAGACTAAGAAATAAGGATAGGTTTGACAGCAAGCATCGCTTGCGGCCTAGAGCAATAGAAGAGGGAGACTGGGTATTAGTCTTTGATAGCAACCTCGAAAATCAGCATACTACACTTCGAACGATGGTGAAAAGATGGTTTGGGCCATACATAGTCAGACATGTCTTTGATAATGCAACATATGAGTTGACAGAATTGGATGGGATAGTGCTTAGAGTGCCTATTGTAGGAAAAAGAATCAAGATTTTCAAGAAAAGAGATGATGAAGATTATGCATTGGAAGAATTTGCAAGAGAAGAGCAACGAGAAGAAACTCCAATGGAAGAGACAGATGATATGACAGATAATCTTGTTGATATACCGAAAATGCACAATGAAGAGATTGATCTGTTTGTGGATCTTGATGATAGTGATCATGGGTAGTTGGCCCATCCGGAGGATGTGCAGGATTAGAGGGGGTGGATGTCGTATTGCTATGCATCCGAGGTGTGAAATCCACCCAAAAGTTGTGTGTGTGGGAGTTGATTTTTTGTACATACTTAGTTGTTATATTTGCATCTTTATTCTGCTTGGTGGAGGCTTAGAGTTAGCCATGTCCTGCCATGGGCAAATTGCAGCTCCCAAGTCACAGCTTGCCTTGCCTGAACTTCAACTTGGGGTCATTCCAGGTGCTGGAGGCACTCAACGTCTACCCCGATTAGTTGGTTTGTCAAAAGCCATGGATATGATCCTGACATCAAAGTCTATCTCTGCTGAAGAGGCTCTTGAATTGGGCCTTATCGATGCCATTGCGCCATCAGAAGAGCTCCTTGACTACGCCAAAAAGTGGGCTTTAGATACTGTAAATTTTCGCAGGGCATGGAATATTTCTCTTTATAGAACTGACAAACTAGAGCCCTTTGGTGAGGCATGACAAACTTTGAAGCTTATAAAACAACAAGTAGAAAAGAAAGCAAAAAAATATACATCACCCTTTAATTTGCTTGGATGCTATTAAAAAAGTACTATTTTTGAAAAGAGGAGTTTTGGGGGCAAAAGGAGATGGCGGATCGAGTGACAGAAAAAGAAAAACGAGGAGTTTTTCTTTTTTGGGGAAGAGCATCAATCCATCGAAGTGGCAGCAGAAGTTGAGGGGGGGGAGAGCGTCAAGTACTTGACCCATCTACTTGTCACAGGTTTTGATGACAGTCAATTTCACAGGAGTGGCACTTTGTATTTCAGCACTTGAGGTATTATTTTTCCTTGTTGTGGATAGGCTCTTTGATCGCTACAGGTCCATAATTAGAATCAAGGGGTTGAATCAATGCCACCTCTTGGGTCATGAAAGAGTTGGCACCCAAGCTTTGGCCAAGCGTCAAAGCACCAGAATTTTGATCAGAAAGATACATTGTGCTAAGATAATCTTATACAAAGACCAAGTCTACAATACCCATCTGAAGACCCAGAGAAAGAAGACTCAATCTGCAGTAAAATTAAACAAATTTGGCTATTCGAAGAAGAAAGAGGCAGCAACAGCATCAGTGAAGACGGTGGACTAGGGAGGATGAGCTCTGAAGACGAAGCCAAAGAAGGAATGTGACGAAGGCAAGTGAAATTCAGAGAGGAAGAAGCGTAGGGACTGTGGAGCCTGGAAACAGCCAATCAAGCAAACTCTTGCATACCCCTCGCCAAGTGACATCACAGCTGCTGCCACCCGAAGCCTTGTTCTTGGAAAGAAAGGGCAATAACGCACGTCTGGAATCATATGACAGCTCAGTTGTATTAGCTCAGATTGCATGGAAGGGGCTGGAGGGACATCTTCCTGTGAGTTCAGGACTCGTCCCCACCCAACTGGCTTAGCTGAAGGAAAGAACGTAGAGATGGAAGATTATCTGCCTGGGCATCCATAAAAGATTATCTCCTTGGCCAGGGTCAGATGTCGTGTAGTCTACAAAGGAACAGGGGAGCTTAATGGCAAAAGACCAGGTCCGCAGAAAGGATATTATGGGAGCAGAGAGTTATAAGGACTGCAAAGTATGCCCCTGTCAAATGTGGGTTGGTGCTACCATTCCGTCAACATTCTTATCTTTTTTATTGCACCCTTCACTTCAGAACGAAGTGGTTTTCATTCAATCCTCTTAGCTTGCTTATTGAGTGTTGTTGCCTTGCATGACCCAAGAGGTGGCATTGATTCAACCCCTTGATTGATTGATTGATTGATTTCGGAGAGCTTCACGATCACCCAAGATTTGAGTCTTGAAAGGCTTGATTCGAAGAGCATTGTTGGCCTACATCACTGTACAGGCCCACTATAAGCAGAGCATCATTCTCTGGTTGACTATTACAGAATTTTTTAATCTATACAATAGAGCTGTATGTATCTACAAAAACTATACCTCAATACAAAGATGCCTTCATGATCCTATTCCAACCCCTTAGATCTTACTTCAGATTTCCTTGTTCCTTTGGAAAAGACAGGATGTTAACATGACATGAATTTTTGTCAAGATGTTTATTGGAAAGGTTGTGGTTGCAACTTTGCTTTCGAAACCCTTCGACAATGGGTGGCGGCTCCTTGACCGCAGCCTGCTCCTTGGAAAGGCGTTTGGCGATGTCCTCCACTGAGCTTGGGACATTGCCTATTGAAGTGACCGGGTTCGTTGCAGTAGAAACAATGGAGGTTTCGGCCATTACTTTCAGTAGGAACAAAGTTGTTGATGTTATTTGTCCTTGCTTTCTTTCTTTGTCCCTGATTATGACCTTGAACTCTCTTCATTTGAGGTCTAAATGCACCTCTGTTTGGGTCATTATAAGACCAAGTTTTGTTACTCCTTGGTCTAGCTTGCATCTCCTGAATTATAGGCGCCGCTCGAATGAGTGCATCCTGAAGATCTGATGGACGCATAGATTCGAGACGGGTATTTAATGGTGGATTTAAGCCCGCACAAAATTGGACACCTGCTGCATCATGTCCATCTGTGGCGCATACTTTAAAAGTGAGACGAATTTAGAGTAGTATGCGTCAAGAGTGAGTCCTAGCTGTTTTAGCTCATAGAACTCGTTCATTTTCTGCATGCGATATGTAGGTGGTAAGTATCTTCCGTGCATGGCTTTCTTCAACTTTTCCTACGTAACGGATCCCTCTAAAATCCCTTGATCCCTGCACCATCGCTTCCACCAAAGTCTGGCTTCGCCGGTGAGCTTTAACTTGGTGAGCATAGCCTGATTGGTAGGTGCAATACCGGCTGCTTCGAAGTAATCCTCCATGGATTCAATCCAAATTTCAACATCAGCCTGGATGAATCTGCCTCTCCCGTCAAACTCGGGTGGCTTTATCTGCTTGAGAAGGAACTTCTTCTCCTGGATCACAACAGTACTTGATGTAGGAGGCGAATTTGGAACCTGTACCTGGGGTTGTGCCTGAATAAAGGTTTTCTTAACATTATTATATGATAATCGACGTTAGCTTATCTTTCATTTTTAGTTCAGCTATCTCGTAAACAATGTAGCTACTTAACTTTTTAACAACTCTTATGCACAGCCAAATATTGATAAAAAGAAGTCTTTATTTGTATTTACATGGGCATAGCCTTTTTGAATACAACGTTTCATGTAATGATAAGCCAATTGTTACATTCAGTTTGGGGAGAACAATGTTGTATTGCATTTGTCTACAGGAACTGTGTAATAGTAGGGTTTTGGGTCATGGATTTTTAGGAATCGATAATTCATTGGAAGTTCAGGATACCCTTTCCGTTGGAATCCATACTTCTCATGGTGGCCCAACACTTTAATCCTGTCGGCTGGGATTACATGGGTTACTTCCTCACATACATATGAGTTCATCTCAACCCTCCGACCTTGGATATGTAAAGTCAAATTTACGTGAGCTTCCACAAAGATGAACATTAAGCAAACCGGTGGGCGGCTATATAGTAGATTCCTGAAGACCCTGTCCATCTTCGTTCTATGTATAAAGGTGATGGATTATAAATCTGCTCCAGGATGTTCATCATCCCAATTCTTTGTCTATAAAGTAGAGAATGCATTGTAGCCATAAACATGACCCGAAATACCAAAAACTTGTTCCACCCTTCATAATTCTGCAAGACAGCATTGAAGGTAAGAAAATGTTTGGACAGCAACAATTTCTTTACTTCATTTTATTGAGATCTCATAAAAACAATTCCGTTGTTGGTCAGCTCTAATACCAACTGTAACGTGTCCTCTTCGTATCATCCAGGACACGTCTTAGCGGTCCATTGGAAGGGATGTCTAGAAAGCTCCGCCGGGCACTCCCACGGAATGCTACGGGATTTGCAATATAGGTCTTTCCGCATCTACCACATAGCAAAAGTATCCTGGCCATTCCCACTTAGGATCGACCGGAATTAGGGTTTTCCTGACTAACAGCAACTAGCGTCAGACCCAAGCGAACTACTTTACGCAGAAACGCCAGGTCCGAAGCGGATTCACATTGCACTTGGTTCAAGGAGAATGGGAAACGAGAGGGATGCAAAGCTCAACCTCTCTGCCATAAGGCATAGTCCCATTCCGTTCTCCTAAAACAATGTAAATCGGTTAAGACATAACTCTAGGTCATCGCTTTCATTATTCATTTTCTTTGACGATCATCCCGCTGTTCTTTGAGAAAAGTTCCTGGCTAACCGGGACCACCCAACCACAGGACGGACCTATGGCCCATCCTCCGCACTTTCCTCGGTTTGTTTTAGTTATGTAATTACCTAATACATTAGTTTGACATGTAACAACCAGCTTCTTTAATTAATCTGTTAAACACTGGTTCCTTCACATAATCTTATCACATGACATAGAAAAACAATATCAAACAAGTTCTTTATTAACATATCATCATTTTTATCTTTGAAATACAAGGAGTTCCGCCCGTAGGCTTGTCCATAATCTGCCCAAAGGCTATCCAGTAATCCACAGTGATCACTATTCCAAGCTTCTGCCCGTAGACTAGTATGCGGGCCTCGAGATCCAATTCCGAGTCACGTTAGCCTCTTGTGCAGGACCCGGAAGGCGAGGGATTTACGGCCAGAGCCCCCTCGGCACCCAAGCGTCCTCGTGCTCCAAGTAGAGCTCAACAGAGAGACCTCTCGCGGCGGGTTCGGTCCACGTTCCCGGTGCGGTCAACAACCCCCTTGGTTAGGGTTAGGCAGGCAGTCGGGGGTAACTGAAACTGCCTCTCCCTTCAGGCCTTTAACCTGAAGTATAGGTATTCATTCAATTTGTAATTCATAATTCAAATAGAGCTCTGAAATCTCTAGCAAGCACAAACATTTCCATTGATCAACCGTGTTGTTTGGCAAACTGCTAAGGAAGTGTTCTTTCCTTTTTAAGAACCTCAGGGTATGTCTCTTTTTAAGAACCTCAGGGACATACCCTAGTTCTTTATCTTTACTAATTTATTGACCCTACAATAAGGAAAGTAGTCAAGTGCTTAAGGTATAAATGTTTCTTTGGTCTTTAAATCATTTCCAAGGCATATTTTTTTAACATGGTATTTCTAAGTTTAGATTGGTTTGGTTATCTTTTGGAAGGTAATATTGATCGCCTCGTCACGGTTTTGCTATCCTTGTGACAATTGATTTTTCAGTCGATACAATTCAATTTAATCTTCCTTTTTCCTTGCAGATGAACTCATGCCAAATAACAATCATTTCCCTTGCTAAGATGTGCAATTAGCAATGATAACTTCCTAGTAATTTGAGTAGCGAGAAAAAAAAACCTTTCATGGATTTCATGATGAATCGTTTGCTAAAGGAATAGGGTTAATGGTGCAAGATGCAACTTTTATACCTTCAGGAATTTAACTCAAATATACTACTATAGTAAGTAGATAATCTTGTTCGTAATTCGTTATAAATGCATGATGCTATTCGAAGGAAACTACGTTCTATGCATTATCATTTGTTCAATTAAACTGAACTCCTTCATTGTACACAACTCGAAAAAATATATATATATCCTATCCTTAACAATTTATCTTTACATGATTTGACTTAAAACCCGATATAAAACCAAGAAGGAAAAACCTGGTTTTGGGGTGAGATATCCACATGTATACCAGGAGACGACCCTCCTGCAGCTACTCCTTGGACTTTCTTAGGCGGCATCGCAGTTCGATCATGAAGGCAGCTTTTACTCTTTCTTCCGGATTTCCACCGTCTCTCTTTCGAGGCAAGAAGTCGATCAAAAGGTTGACCACCGGAAGGAATAATAAGACCTCTAAAATCCTAGCTTCTTCGGAGAGAAAGAGGTTTGTAAGCTTAAGGGATAAAGGGTCTATAGGATATAATCACGGTGGAAAAATTATGCGTGAGCGTGGCTTCATAAACATCTATGAAAGCCCTTGGGATATCTTTGGCAATGGAATGGAAGGATTCGGGAGTTTTTCAAACCCTAAGGTAAAATTGAAAAATAACACAAGGTTTTATAGTTGGGGAAAAAGACGTGTACGGGGTTTAGAAAGGGCTTAGGAGTGCACAAAAGAACGTATGATGGTAAAACACAAGATCAACACAAGACGGGACTTATGGTTTTAGGCACAGGGATTAAGGGTTTTCTTCTCCTAGAGTAAGGTGAGTTTTAAGGGACTTGACTTTAATGCACTCTGAAAAATGGTTAATCGTACCCCGGAAATGGCTTAAGTCTACCCCGGAAAAAGGGCTTAATGCACCACGAGAAAGGGGGCGTGGGGTTTAAAAACCCGGGAAAGGGGGAAATGAAAATTCAAAGGAAGGGGATATGAGGGGTGAATGGGGGCTTGATTAGCCCCCCCCTTAGGAAGCTTCTACAAAGAAGCTTCCTTTATCACATGGCAGGAAGGGGGGGAAGATAATCTGCCGGGGGGGGGAAACGGGAAGTCTGACGGTGGCACTATGGAGGGAAGCTATAGGCAATGGGCGGCAGCGGCAGCTAGTGGCAGCAGCATCAGCCGGCAAAAATCGGGCAAGGCAGCATATATGATCTTCTCCTCCTCCTCCCTTTTGCTTATCCGAGTGGGCCTCCCTCTTTAAATAGGGGAGGGGAGGGAATCCTCCCCCCCTTATCTGTCAAGTTGCATGGCAAGAGAGCCAAGCAAGCTCCAGCAAGGAGCTTGCTGGCTCCTCCATCCTCCCTCACACATGCCAGCACCATACGCCGCCGTGGGGTGGAAAAAATTCTTTTTTATATTTAATATATTACAGCATTTTATCAAGTTCTTATGCATCATATTATACTTTACTATATAGCACTCTCTATTATATAGTATTTTTATAGTAAAAGCATTTATGTAATACTTGACCATTATATTTTTTATGATTTTGTAATGAGCATATGGCCATACAATACTTACCAATACTCAATAAAGCATACTACATGGAATGCAATATATGATTTTTCCATAAGATGAAATTTGATCTTCTAACAACAAATATCATGATCTTTCATCAATCTATAGATTAGACCATATGGTCAAAATTTTTATTACAATATAAGAAGTACTTTTTGTTATTTTATCTAATAAAATATGATATTTTGACATGTGGTTAAATATTTTGTTATAATAAAATATTTAATTTTTGTTATTTTTTCCAATATACTGTGAGATTTGGCCATGTGGCCAAATCTTCTCCTTAAACTATCTCTTAGACAAAATAAGGACTCTTGCATTATCACAATATCTTGCAATAAATCAACCACTGTTCATTCTACTACAAGAATGAAATTTTGCCATTTGGTCCAATGCTTTCTTCCATTATCAACCCTTACTTACATCCAACAGGAATGACTATTTTCTACTTAGAATTTCTTACTTTCTATAATTTGGCCATGTGGTCAAATCTTGCCTTACAACAAATGAACCACTTTTTTGGGACTTGATCTTGAAAAATTAAGACTAAATCTATGGTGGGTTTGATCACGCAAATTTTGGGTATGCTTGATTTGGCCGTATGGCGATATCTTCTAAGATAGACATCTTCATTATCTCCAAAAAGAAAGGCCATATTCTACTTGGAACTCCTTAATTACCTACTATATTTATAGGAAGTTTGGTGATGGTCAAAACTTGTCATGCAATAAACGAACCACTTTGTTTGCATAAACCATTTCTTTCATTTCAATCTTTCATAACTTCCTATCTATCTAGTCATAAAAAATTATCATATCATTTTGCCACAAATTAGCCACTTTGTCTCCATTCCACTACAAAATAAAAATTGGCCATATGGTTAAATATTTTATTTTATTATCAATGCTAGCATCTAAGAATCTCCCATTCTTATTTCATTTGGTCATATGATCAAATCTAATCTCCTACATCTTGCAAATCATGAGACTATTTTTTTCATTCCACTATAAAACAATATTTGTCTATATAGTCAAATCCAATGTCACAACATGTTGTAAAAAATGAATCACTTTCTTCATATGGTTATGAAACTAAATTTGGCCATATGGTTAAAAGTAGTTTATAAAAATATAGATATCTTGTAAGTTTATAAAAATATAGATATCTTGTAAGTTTCACCATGGGGTCAAATCTCCACCATTCAAGTATTTTTCACATTACCTTATGTTGATATCTATGAGATTTGCTACATAGTCACATTTGTTTATATGTGAATCTCATATCACAATAAACCACATCCTCTATTTAACTACCCTTTAAAAACCATATGATAAAAAACGATGGCAAAGTTTCTAATCTCATAGATAAGTCTTATGACTAAATAGGATTTAACTACATGACTAAAACCAATGGCAATGTTTTGTACAATAATTAAAATGTTAACTTTGGGACAAATGGAGCCATGAGATTGTTGCATAACCACATTGATATATAGGTGGATCTCATATTAGACTCAATCTCATTCTTTGATTAAATAGGATTTGACCACATGGCCAAAAATCTTAACAAAGTTCCTAGAGTATGATCCTTGCATACGAAACTTACATGGAGAAGAAATCCAATGTTAACTTAGGGACAAAATCATCCATGCAATTTTCTACATAACCACAATTATTTTTCATTGTATCTCATACCACACTAATAGTCAACATTTTATTACTGCTTCACCATTTGATTAAGCCCATGGCTACCACAGTTAATCTCAAATTTTAATATTTCACTTTATGGAAGAGTCCCTTTGGAGTATATTCATCTTGTATTTTGTAAAAACTTGTGGTGTTGTGCTTTCAATTTTCAATCTAGAAATCTTATACATTTATTTAGGTTTTGTGAATTTTGACTTTTTGTAGATCCACTTTTGTTTGACAACTTTTTCTCTTTGTAGAGCTATTCAATAGCAAATCAAGATAGCACATCCAAAAAGGAGACCCAAACCATTGACGGAGTTAGTGGTGATTTTGTGTATCCATGGTATGTGGATGTTTATGATAGTCAAGGAAAAAGGGATGACAATGTTCTCTTGTTTACTTTAAAGAGAAATATTTCATTTTTTCAACAAGATAGTGTCATAGAGAAGATAATAGATGAATGTGCTAGGAAATAGGAAATACCATCTAATCTTGTTAAGATCAAGGAGAAAAGTGTAGTATAAAAACTTGGTCCTTTGTCACTTCATTTTGCGCATATTAAAGAGGACAAAGAATACTCTTTGAAGAAAATGGGTTGGACCTTATTTGAGGAGGTAAAGGGCACAGAAGACATTATATTAGCATTCCAAGCTATCTAAAATAGTGAGCTACTTTCCCTATTAAGAAAAGGTGATCACCCTAACGAAAGAATGAATCTCCAATATAAACAAATAGACTTGAGATCTTCACCTGCTCTTCAAGAAGAAAATAATTCACCAAATCCACAAGCTCAAAGTCAAAATCACCTCAACAAAGTTCCTTGTCACAAGATCTAGTTGTTAGTATAGCTGCTAACACTAGTGACAATGATGCCACTTTACCTTCCATGCTAGAAGTTACACCTGCAAAGCAAATAATCTCTTTGGAGGTCAAGGGAGTAGAAAGAACATTTGATTTTCCTAAGAAAGTTAAAAATAAGGGAAAAAAGGAAGAATTTGAATTTCACATGTTTGAAAATTTCTTCCTATTTGGTCCAACAACACAATTTCCTATTCTCGATCTTTGATAGGTGCTATGAGGCACCTCCTTTGTATGCTTATAGGTCACTATGTTGGGATTACATGGAGAAGCTAACCACGTATCTCATAAAGAATCCCATGAATCCAGCAATAACAACATATCTTATGCCTTTTGTACTATACAACAATGAATAGAGACCCATGAATCATGATGAGGTGGATATTAATAAGTTGGACACTTATAGTTATTGGATTATATCAGGGATTCACTCAATTCATGCAACAAAGTTATATATACAAAGTAATACTACATGTTGTCTAGCAAGCAAGCATTTATACATCCTGAAAAATTCCAGAATATTAGTTGATTGTCCTACCAAAATGTGTATTGAGCTTTCATGAATGACAAATATGGATTCGCAAGAAATGCTAGAATATTAGTTGATTGTCCTACCAAAATGTGTATTGAGCTTTCATGAATGACAAATATGGAATCCCATTGCCCCTTATGTTGAGCAACTTCAACAATAAAGAGATCAATGGCAAGCATTTGGTTCTCCACCAAAACCCCAACAAGGGCTTTCTAAGACAAGCTCTCAAAGAGTACCATGGTAGGTAATCACATATAAGCTTATCTTCTCTTTTTGTGAATATTAGTGCAATGCTCTTTATTTTGTTCTATGGTCACTATTTTGAACTTTTTTTGCAGA